>NC_059426.1:48178354-48223862 GCF_021028975.2 Sphaerodactylus townsendi | reverse complement strand
TTGCAATTAAGTCTCATTGTGACTAGATTTTATACAGCCACTGTATGCAGATGGGTGTGGAAGGTGAAGCAAATGAACGTGACAAATTGATCCATGGTCACAAAAATCGGAAGTTTTCACCAGAAACTCCATTGACAGCACTCATTACAGCTTCCATTAGGAGAAAATTCTGTGGGATTGTGCCCCAAGGGTTTTTCTGGGTCCTTCTTACAGAAAAGAATGTCCACACTGTAGGGTCTTCTCATACAGTTTAAGATGGTGCTTCACACAAGCAACATTTCAAATGATGTAGCATCCTGACACGCCCCTGTTTCAATTTGGGATTCACTAATATTAAGATGATGGCATGTCCAGAAAGATACATAGCACTCATATTTTGAAAAGCAGGGACTGCCCAAGCATACTCATAGACCAAGGGCAGTAAAGGTTGCAGAAAAATAGCTACAAAACTGGATAGGTACAAAACAGCAAAAGAAGCCAGAACTTTGATGGCAGTCAAGTGAACTTGCATGTTGAGATCCTTGATTCCAGTTCCACTGCTTTGCAAGTGTCTTATGTGCTTCCAAAGAGAATTTATTAGAAAGATGGTTGAGAACAAAAATAACATAAATGGAATGATACTGGGTGAATTGGATAGAATAGATGAGTACCTACAAGTGTTAAGGGCTTCAATTGCTGAATTGCTGCTGTTGCGTAGAAGTGATTCATAGGAAAGACATGTTTCAGAGAAAACATACCTTGAAATTGTCATATTGACAATAACCACAGCAGCAGAGAAAACTACTGAGCCAAGAAGCAACCATGGGACCAACCCAGAGAATCTTTGCTTCATTTGGAGGAAAAGAGGGTGGGAGAAGATGGCGACCTTTACAAAGTACAAAACACTGAGCCAGGCAGCAAACCAAAGATCTAAAGTGTTCATAAAAATCCAAATTGTGGAAATGATGATCCATATGGACGTCTGGAAATAGGTTTCCTTGAAAAAAGAAAACAGAGTTACATTCAGAATCACTATTATCTGTAGTATAAACCTTGAGAGACCAAGACTGCACAAGATCAAGTCAGTTGCAGATAATTTCCTGATTCTGAACCAGTCGATGCAAATGAAAAGGACAATAAATCCATTGGCTACCATTCCAATAAGAATATTTAAAATCAGAGCTGCAAAGACAATTGCTAGTATGGTGGACATCTTTCACCAACCACCTCATTTAAAGTCCAGAGTTTCTCCAATGTTGTCTTTTCAAAGCTGCAAATATCACAGAGCACAACATTTTGCCCTTCTATTTATGTCCAAAACACCTGGAGAAGCTGGTGTTGGTTTCCTGTGTCAACCCTGTAGAGAGGCAAATATCACCAGAAGGGATTTTGTTACCCAATTTGTATTTCTGTTCTAATATGTCAGGCTTGTGTATTCTACAGAGATGCCAAATACAATGTTAGCATTTGTTTTTGCAAATGAGCACGCACTATCCTTGTGGTATTTGTGGTCTTAAAACAAATATTTTTCCAATTTTGTCTTGTTCCCCCCATGCCCATAAGCTTGGAAAGCCTTTGTCTATGGATGGTTGTGACTTTCGCAGGATAATTGTCCTAATAAGCTAATTAATTTGATGTTTAAAAGTAGAATGTTGAACTATTTGTGTGAAGGGAAAAGAGAACTTACCATGATAGCAAATGTTACAAGATGCCAAGCACATTGACTTCTTCGCCAATGGACAGCTGGAGGGAAAATGACCACTCCTTCCTAGGGGGTCCCTCCAGGGCCACAGCTGTTCTCTAAAAGGTCAAGAAACTCCACAGATCAACACAAAAACAAGATAAATTCTCCTTTTAAATCTACCTTAAAGGGAGAATCTGGGGTCCCTAGTTAAACAACATTGAAAGTGAAGATGTTTTGGGGTGCATTATCCCCCACCCTGACTTGATCTTCTAATCCCATATTTCTGCTCCATACAAAACCTGGGAGAGGACTTTGCTTTGAAATCCTTTAATGACTGGAAGAATCAATTGATCTCCTTTGCTATAAAAAAAAACTTTATGTTTACAGTATGTTTTGATATGGAGATTTTTTTTAAATTGAGTCTTCCAGGAAAGAGATGTCTGGAAGATTAACCCCAGGTATTTGTACAAAGAGACTTGTTCAATAGGCTGGTTCATCATCTGCCAGTTACTCTTCTTTTAGCCGTTACCAGAGACAACAATCTGGGATTTATTACAATTGATTTTTAATTTATTAGTTCTGCAATATTCTGCTAACCTGTTTAACATTCTGTTAAGCCCTATTTTTGTGATAGACATAACTGCCATATCGTCAGCATAAAGAAGGAAAGGGATCTGTCTGCTCTCAGGTACTGGTGGAAAAAAGGCTGGGCCGTTTCAACACTGGACACAATCATTTATATACACATTAAACAAGTAGGCAACCCTGTTTTACTCCCCTCTTCAGATGTATTGGGTCCATCAGCCAGCCTTTATTGCCCACTCTCACTCTAGCCATGGTACCACATATACACGAGTATAAGCTGACCCGAATATAAGCCGAGGCACCTAATTTTACCACAAAAACTGGGAAAAGTTATTGATTCAAGTATAAGCCTAGGGTGGGAAATGCAGCAGTCAATTTTGCCATTTTTTAAAATGTCATCAGATGTGTGGGCTCTCAACATCTTCCAAACCAGCAATGATAGTTTTTTCTTTAAGGCTGCTCCTGGTCGGCCATTCCAAATTTCTTCCAGCCATTTTTTTGTTCCGTCTTCATCCATCCAGCCTTTAATATGTGCGCGCACTGTAATTCATGGTGGGAATTTGACCTTTTTAGGCAAGGGTATTAGGAATGTTGTCTATTGTGGTACACTTGGATTTCCTCCCGCATGGCTTCCCTCAGGAGGGCTATCAGCTGTCTTTGTGAGGCATCATCACAGAGGCTGTGTCCTGGGGCTGCTCTGGGCGATCCAGGGGCTACCCCCTTCCCTCCCGCCTCCTCATCCACCTTCGTGGCTGTGGCCTCCACTGAGTCCACAGGCGGGGAAATGGGGCCATCAGCGGCAGCCATGGAGGTCTCTGGCCCTTTGGCGCGTACCTCGGCCCCTGGAGGGGTGGGTGCGTGCCGGATGGATGGATGCGGATGGGGTCATGGGATCAGCCGGATGCGCCCCTGCTGGGCCATCGGTGTTTGTCGGCATGGTTCTCGTTCCTCCCTCCTCGGCTCAGCATTCCTGATAGGCCACGCCATACACATCCCGGCTGGGTCGCCGGTGTGCGCCCATTTGCTTTTTGCTCCTCCCTCCTGTTGCTGCAGCTGCAGCTTTTATAAACGCGGCTCTGGAGGATGCGTCTCAATTGGGGTTCGCTTGCCCGTTCTGCCGGCCTTCTTCTAGTTGGGGACTTATACACAAGTATATACAGTATTTGTGTGCAATTCTTTCAAAATGATGAGCAGTTTTCTGTCAATGTTTGTTAATTCCAGCTTCCTCCAAAGTATTGACCTGTCAATGGAGTCAAAAGCAGAGGAGGGGTCCACAAAAGCAACGAATAGATTGTCTTTGTTAAGAACTTTATATTCGTGTACTAAATTAACCAGGACAGGACAGTGGTCAACTGTACTGCGATTTTTCCTGAAGCCAGCTTTTTCTATATTAATTATTTTATTCGCCTCATCCCATTCATTCAATTTCTCTAAAAGGAGGCGAGTATATAATTTGTATGAAATATCTAGGAGGCTAATGGGTCTGTAATTTACAGGATGTAGCTTGTCGCCTTTTAAAAAAAAGGGCTATAATGCTTTGTTTCTAGTTATTGGGAACCTTGCAAGTCTCATTTAGCGTGGTGAAAAAGTTGGTCAAAATTTGGGCCCACCAGATCCAAGAAGACAATTCACTGGGAAGTCTTCCTTCCAAGTACCAACCAGGGCCAGCCCTGCTTAGAGTACAAGATATAATGAGGCTGGGCTAGCCTGGGCCAGCCAGGTCAGCACACAGGTAGACTATAATCTGTATAGCTTTAAGGGCACTGTATTTTTTATTTTATTTTATTTCTAATTTCTTGTCCAGCTATGAGTTGAATCCAGGTTAAATTGGCAGTTTCCACCAAATTCTCCTTTCCTTCCCCTCACAGGAGCAGTATTTAATGGCGCTCCAGTAGGCTGCAGTGGAATGAAGTAGGCAGGGACATTTTCATCCTGCCATGGAAAATTTATTTTGGCTCCAACTCAAGTAAAGAGTAATGGGATAGCTCAGAGATTTGCATCTTTCCCTGGTCATTGTATCTCTGATGGAAATCAGAATCCCTTCTCTCCCAAAACACTCTCTGCCTCTAGTTCTTCTTCAGATTACGTTTTGTTGCTCTTTTGCTGCGTTTAATATTGGCATATAGTTGGCCCACACTAGGCGAAGTCAGAAGCGGAAAGCCAATCTCTCAGTCTGGAAGGATGACTATGCTCTTTGCTATTGTTTTCCTTCTTGTCTTTGGAGCTGAGAACCTTGTGGGAATAGCCACCAATGCCTTTATTGTAGCTGTGAATCTTCTGAATTGGGCTAAAGGAACTGTCTTGATTGCTACTGACCAAGTCTTGCTCTCACTCGGACTGTCCAATCTCTGTGTTCAGGGCACTAGTGCTGTGGTGGTACTTTCCTTCTTCTTCTACAAGGAGCTGTTCTACAAGGGTTTTGGCTCACAAGTCTTTTCCTTCTTCTTTGTGTTCAGCAGTTCCATAAGTATTTGGCTAACTGGTGTATTGCTGTTGAGCTACTACCTGATGATGAACAATACTCTGCATCCTCTCTTCCTGTGGATGAAGAAGATTTTAATCAACAACATCTTCTGGATACTCTCTTTTTCATTTCTGGTAGCCTTTGGATTTGGTCTACTTGCCTCTCACTGTCGTGCTATGGATGTGCCTCATGATGTGGCAGCCAATCTCACCAGCAATTTCTCCAAGCCCTTTATTCCCTTCTGCAATAGCATTCAATTCCGCGTGAATCTTGTTCTCTTGCCGTTCATTTGGCCCATTGTAACCACATCCCTCTTCGTCACACAAATTCTTACAGATATTTGGAAACATATCTGGAACATCAAGAAGACCATGCCAGGTACCAGTGAACCCAACCTTGAAGTGTACAGAAATGCCACCATCACCTTAACAGTGCTCCTGATTCTCTATCTTTGTTTCTCCCTCATAATTATTGCAAATATTTTCAATATCTTCTCCTATTACAACATCTGGTTTTTAATCTCTACAACAATGTATTCCATTTTAACCTCTGTCCAGGCAGTCACATTCATCCTAGGGACCACTAATCTTAAAATGGAAGCTCAACGAATTCTCCAAAGTTTCAGATTATTCACAGCTGTTGAACATGGTCAGAGTGCAGAAGCAATTTCATATGTGACTACTCCCTAGCAAAACTGAAGGTATTTTATTTATTTTTCACCAGAGAATGCAGAATTTAATGGAGAAATTGCAGAATGGAACCCATAGAATTTGATAATCTCTCCTTCATGGGCATTCATAAAGAGAATTTTTGCAGTATCCACTAGTTTTTTCCTAACAGCAAAGCATAGGTAAAAATCAATCTTAAATGAACTAAGAATGCAAAGACATTTCAGGATAAAAATTTGATCTGAAAGACTATTGCTTTTACATTTTTAAGGAAAACTTTGCAAAATTTGCATCTACTTTTGCTGATAAAATAACACGAACATGCCAAATTTAATGTTGTTGATATGTACTAAACAGAGTTTTATAATATGGTTAATTTTATTGTTAAATATAATAGTTCGCACTGTCTGTCTTATATATTAAATGTGTAGGTTATTGTGCTGATACAGGAATCTTTTTTTGCTAATAAATGATTTAAAAAATCCAATTGTTGAATAATATTGTTGCATCTTTGCTTTCCTTTCATATAACATGTTAGTTTGAAATTAGTGTGTATCTTTTATTTAATTGATAGAAGAACCTCCAATGTGGTGCATAACATATCCCAGCTATAACCATCATGTATGAATGTATAAATTATTCATAATCACTAATTCACATTACCCACAGTTTTGAATGTGATAAGAGCACAGATGCAATTGATGTTCATGAAAAGTTATTGCTTTTACATTTTTGAGGAAAATTTAGCAAAACTTGCATCTACTTTTGCTGATTAAATATTGTATAATAATAACATTAACATGCAAATTTAATTTTGTTCATCTGTTCTACAGCAGGGGTCAGCAACCCGCGGCTCTGGAGCAACATGCGGCTCTTTCGTCCTCATACTGCAGCTCCGCAGCAGCGATGCCAACAACGGCAAGTTGCACTTGGGACATGGCGAGCGCGCCTCCTCCCGGCCCCTCCTACAGGAGAGAAAGGGGGGATATAAATCCAAACTCTTCTTCTTCTTCTTTGGTTATGTGGCTAATGGAGCTGCAGCAGGGGGACTAACACCCAACTGGCTCACATAGTCGTGGTGGTATAGGCTACAGCAGTAGCCTACTCTCAACGCGCCCACCTCCACTTCCTTGCCTGCCTGCCCACAGTGCTGGCAGTTTGAGGGGATAGTGGCTCCCACCTAGTGTTGCTAGTTCCAGGTTGGGAAATATCTGGGGATTTTTGTGGGGGTGGGGGGAGCCTGAGGAGGGCAGGGTTTGGCTATATTGCCATATAGTTCACCTTCCAAATTTGCCATTTTCTCCAACTGAACTAATCTTTGCCACCTGGAGATCAATTGTAATAGCTGAAGATCTACAGCCACCACCACTATTCCTCCTCCCCACCTGGCAACCCAACTCCCACTTTTTGCCTACCTGCCCAGGTCCTCTGCCCTGTATATGGCAGCAGAGGAGAGGGGTGAGCAAAAGCAGAAGTAGCTATTCCTCCTCCCCACTCGCCTGGATCACATGAGGGCAGGTGGCTATATTCCCTTCTCTAAAATGGTGGCTAAGAGTCTTTTAACCAAAACATTAATCCCCCCTTTCCCCAGCTCTTTTTTAGGGTCTTTCTACCAACTGCAGTCTTTCCTCCAGTCTGTACAAAAATGTCTGATGAGTGTACCAGTCCCATTCTTTGAATGTTTCTATCCATATGGGGACATGTCAGAATTAGAGATTCTAGTTAACCTAGCTAAGTCTAACTTTTTCTCAGAAGGGGCTAGTACTGGAAATCCTGTGCAGTTGTATCTGAGATTAAGTACTGTTGAATGTTGTGGACTTATGTGTCTAGGACTGCACTGTATCTTTCTTAATAAATCACTCAAATAAATAACTCCTGATCTTTATGTTTGTGCTTATTCAGTTTAAGGCTGCTTCTCTTCAACTGGCAGGGCCATGTACAACATCAATCAGACAACAATATAATCAATAAAATTACACAGTCATATCCCAGCACCATTAACTTCACTAAAGGATAAAAATTAAAACTGAGCTATATCCTTTGAAATCACACTCATAGAAGAAGGGAAAACAAGGGAAAACAAGAGTAGATGAGGGGAGGCCAGTTAGATGGATACTGTTGCTGTCCTTAGCTATAAGCCTGGTGTAACAGCCCTGTCTTGCAGACCCTGCAAAACAGCACCAAATCTTACTGTTGTTACCAGCCCAGCCCATGGAGGGTTGGGGGAACCCTTCTTTTAAGACAATCCTTGGGGTGCCTAGCAGTGCAGAGCCAAAATGGGGAGATCATTCTCTGCGTTGGCTAGTGTATCCACAAGGACGCAGAGAACCCTGTCTGGACTTGCTCTTGCCTACACCTGCCTTGCAAATAGCTCCCACACATTTCCAGAAGGGATTAACAGAAAACAGTACACCTACCCTAAAGACCATTCCCATTTCTAGTCCTGAACTATACACCCCTGCAGTCACACAGGACTTGTTAATGTGTCTGCCGTGAGTGTTCTTGCCAAATATTGTACTAACCCAAGAATTTGTTCCTTTGACTAATCTCTCTGACAACCATTTTCTTTGCATTGTCATTGTTCTACAGCTGTAATTTAATCAGCCACCTTCCCCCGTTCAGGCACTCCCAAGCTTGGCCCATCAAGTTAATACCTCAACCCATTAGATTATGGTAATATTTAAAGAATTTGAATTAGTATGACTCAAAATAAATAAGCAGAAAACATTTAATATGAATAAATAGGATAAAGTGGAACTTGAAACAAAGATTGGATTTAAAATTGAAAAGAAAAGTAAATATTTGAGAGTTGAAATACCTAATAAAAGTTACATTCTATTTGATAATAATTGTTTTTAAAATTGGAGTGAAGTTAAACAGGACCTAAAGAAATGGGGGGAAATTACAGTTGTCTCTCTTTGGCAGAATTGCCACAATAAAAATGAATGTTTTGCCTAGAATATCGTTTCTATTTCAATCAACACATAATCACTGAGAAATCAAGAATAACACTTAAAAATTTCCAAACTGGCAAGGAAAGAGGTGATCTAAATCTTCTCAATCTAGATTTATATTATGATGCAGCTAGTTTACTTTGGATTAAGGACTGGTTAACATTAAAAAACAAACATTTCTTTGATCTTATATATGGCTGATATACATATTTATGGGACAAAAAACCAGGGTTCATCAGATTTTTAAGAATTACTATATTAGACGTACATTATAGAGAGCGTGAATAAAACATAACACTAGATTATACTCTAAGATTTCAAAGTGGTGATCCCCTTATGAAACATTACATAGTAGGGAAAAATGACAAATAAAGAAATTCTTAACATATGATGATCTGGTTGATTATTCAAATCAGGAAATAAAATTCAAAAGCAAAGATGAACTAATGGTGAACAATTCTGTATGTAATTGGGTTTTATATAGACAACTTTATGAAAGACACAAAATAGATAGATATATCAATTTGAAAGAAGTAGTAGTAGAGTTTGAATTTGTACCCCCCTTTCTCTCCTGAAGAAGACTCAAAGAGACTTACAAGCTTCTTTCCCTTCCTCTTCCCACAACAGACACCTTGTGACGTAGGTGGGACTGACAGAGTTCTGAAGGACTGAGACTACCCCAAGGTCACCAGCAGGCTTCATGTGTATGAGCGGGGAAACAAACTCAGTCCACCAGATAAGGGTCACCACTCAGGTGCATGAGTGAGGATTCAAACCCGGTTCATTAGATTAGAGTCGACCTGCTCATAACCACGCAAAAGAGCAAAAATGAGGCATATACACACACACACACGTGTGTGTGTGTGTGTGTGTGTGTGTGTGTGTGTGTGTGTGTGAAAATGATTGCAAGTATCTGTAGTTTGTTATTACAATGGGATACTGAAAGAGAAGTAATGAAAGAATCAGTGATAAGGTAGTAAGAAAATAATAGGACACACCATTCAACTACAAGACTGGGAAATAGTATGGAAAAAAGATTTTACGTTAGGAACTAATTTAAGAGAAAATTAAGACTAAATGTTATATACCCATATATACTCGTGTATAAGTTGATTCGCATATAAGTCGAGACACCTAATTTTACTACAAAACACTGTGGTAAACTTATTGACTCAGCGTATATGTCCAGGAGTGGGAAATGCAGCAGCTACTGGTAAGTTTCAAAAATGAGAATAGATACCAATAAAATTACATTAATAGCAGGGGCATCAGTAGGTTTAATGTTTTTGAATATTTATTTCAAAGAAAAACAGTAAACTAGCTCTGTAAAAAGTGGAAAAGAGGGGACAACAAGAACAATATGGTATCAACAATAACACAAAGTGCAAAAACCTTTATTCAATCAGCAACCAAGCTAAGAGTTAAAATCCTTCAAAACTAGATTCCTCATCATGTCTGTACATTTCCAAATGCTAACTTAACTTAGATTTTAAGAGGGACATTATCAGAAATGGAAAAAGGGTTCAAGTCTGATAGTGTGATCCCTGCTTGTGACCCTTAACATTCACCAGACTTACAACAAAGCAGAAACTTTTAAATCTGTTTTTCTGTTTCATAAGCAATAGTGTGCAGTATAACAATGAAATATAGCAAACCAATACAGAAACAATAATCAATATATAATAGTTCTGACCTGCTATGCAAAACAGACTAGCATGGTCTCTGAGTTCTCTCTAGCTATGTCCTGTGGCACTGTTGATGTGCTTCTGAGCCTCTTAACAATTCTGAGGAAATGGAGCCTTTTTCTTCCTTTAATGGAAAATCTGAGAATAACACAAGCTCCCCCTAATGGACCCTGGGTTACACAAACAGATCTTCCAGCTTCTGCTTTTATACAGTTGTTAGTATAAATACGGTATATACTTGAGTATATAAGACCCCGAAAATAAAGGCGAGGGTTTTTTTCCGGCATAAAAATGTGCTGAGAAAAAGTCGACTTATACACGAGTATATATGGTGAATTTATTACATAGCTCCTGTAGTTCTATTTAAAATATATAAACATGGGTCAACTTACTGTTGGAAATGTAAAGTAATTAAAGGTACCTTCTAACATGTCCTGGTGATTATGTTCAGAAACAAAGAAATATTAGTTTACAAATTCATGAAAAGAAAAAAAAAGTTGAAAAATTGACTTTAAATTAAAACCAAGAATTATACTTACAGAACATTCTAGATCCTTGAAATTGAGAACAAAAAGAATGGCTAACACTTTTTTCTATGATTCTAGTAGCAGGGATTCTATATGTTCATTACTGGGGAAAATGAAAAAATTTGAAAATACTTGAATTATGAAAGAGCAGTTAGGTAAAAAAGGTTAAAGGAACATGCAGAACTAGATAAATTAACAGTATTGACGAAAGATCAAAAGTTGGATAGATCTAAAGTAAACTGGGAGCTCTTTGTAAATTACTTAAAAATAGCACAAACAATGATTCCATTACTCTTGTAGCAGGTTTTGATGTATGAAATAGCTGTTAGCAAGTTCTGTAGAGATTAACTGTATTATTCTTTTAAAATATAAAAATAAACTTAAAATGAGTCTTAGCATGTTAGATTAATATTGGAAAGCAATTAGCCTGCTATGTGAATAGTTGTGAGTAATTTCAATTGTTTATTACGTTTTATGTATGTATGTAAAGGGTTTTTTGTTGTTCTATATTTCCTTTTTTTCTTTGTTTTTCTTTGTAACTACAATAAAGATGATTTTTTAAAAAAGCTAGAAGTAAGGCTTGACTGAGGAAGCACGATAAATTAAAATAAAAGGCACACAGTTCAGTCTTAGCAGGACCATAGAAAATAATACTAACTAGCTATCTACTTACTGAAGTCCAAGCCACCATAAGGTGGTTCTTGAAAGAGCCATAAGGTTTTTTTTTCGGAGTTTTTATACAAATGTATTTCTGGCAACAAGAGGGGAAAGGGTGGGAAGGGGTGAAGAGTTATTCTCATTAGGTACACATATGAAGTAACAGAGAGCACAACAATGGCAAATGCAGCAATTTCAGTAGAAAGGGGGGTTTGTTTTTTACCCCAAAGTCAGTGAATCACTGTAACAGTAGGAAATGAAGTGAATGTAGACAGTTTCATGCAAAAGTAATGGTCCTAAAAAAATCCCCCAAAATCTTAAGGAGTTGAATCCTAAACTGGTAAGGTCCTAGTCAAAAATCAGCAATGCCAGTATCCCTCTCATCTCAGTTTAGAAATTATAAAGAATTATAAAGATGATCCTACCTACCATCAAAGCTTGGTAAATAAAATTGTCCTCCTGGCCAAAAGCAAGTGAAGTACAGGCTTACACCTTGACTGGAATCTGACACCTAGAATCCAGTTGGAAACTTGTTTGTCTAGATATGACACAGGGGGCATGAGACTTGGGGGACTAGACTGTGTCTTTCTGGAGATTTCAGGAAGCGATTCTTTGACCCACAAGGAATGGACAATAAGCATGAGAATAAAATTCACTGTTGCAGAGGGAGCGACATCCGTTTTTCCTGACTCCATCTGGAAGAAAGGAACTCTCGCATCTTGATGGCTAACATTATCACAAAGAGCAGACAAAGGGCTGGCTCCCTCAACAGAAACTCCAAGGTAGGCATGGCCCTTTACCCAAGCTTAAAGACTGTGCTTTAAAGGGAATAAAAGACCAAGGCAAGGGGCATGTAGAGGCCTGAAGGACAGAGAATTGTGCATCGGCATTTTTCCTTTTTATTCCTTGCTCACTCTGTACCTGTGCAGAAATTATGTGTATGACCCTTTGTTTAATAGATGCTTCATAATGTTAAAGTCTTTACAAGTTTAAAGTCTTTACAATTTTAAAGTCTGATTGTTTGAATCCCAAGACCTCCATCATTCAAACATGCTATTTGAAACTGGGACCAGGAGAATGGAGGTGATCAGGCGTTGGATGCTGATTCCCTGGAAGCAGGGAAATGTGATGAACCTTTCCTATGATAACCAGGCCTTGGGTAGCAGAAGATGCAGGTACTAGCTGGAGCCTTGAAATGGCAATATGGAACAGAAACTGTGGAAGTACTGGCCCACTCTTGGTAGGTAGTTTCCCAAATGATCAGTTGGTGGTAGCATGCCCAAAGAGCAGAGAAGCCACACTCTCAGAGGAGTGGGATGAACTGAGAAAGCACTATATGATTGGGTGGAGACTACGGGTGGTGCCTCAGATTATAATGAGCCAACAGGAACCCTCACCACAAAGAATGATAATGAATTATAATAAGATTATATGAAATGGTCCTCGAAGTATTCCCTTACAGCTACATTCACCACTGTAGACTTTTGGGGTGCAAGGGGGATTTACAAACAGATATGTAAAATAAAGCATGCAGTAGAGCTGTGACCCTTGGCACAGACTTCACTGGCACAACTTTTTGGTTGCTGTTGCGGAATAGCAGAGTTTCCTAAGCACAAATCTGTCTGTGAGATCTTTAGTCATAGCATATTGCACGCTGCTTGTCTTTCAGGTATGTAGAAATAAAAAGATCCTCAAAATGCAGAACTCAGAAATCATCAATACCTAGACTCTACATTTTCAGTAGGTGTATACTGGCAGAGTTTGAATTTGTGACATCTGTGTATTGCATTTTCAAAGGGGCGTACAAAGTTTTTGGTTATAGCAAAAGGAAATTTAATTAGTGCTATTTACTTGTTTATTAAACTAAACTAGTACCATTTTATCCACTGGAAGATAGAGGTACTATCAAATGAATAAAAGGTGCTATCAAATGAAGGTGCTATCAAATGAATAAAACTTTTTAGTGTAATAATTAGTCACAACAGAATTATGTGATTCTGTTTTTTTGTTTTTTGAAGGATAAGTCTATAAATAATATCATTCAGTTTCTATAACAAGTCCCTCTGGAGTTTCTCATTATTGTTGATTGTGCTGCACTGTGGAATGGATGGAAATGCTGTCTCCCTAATTGACTCCACTGCTAAAAACATACACTGGGACTTTTCCTCAGGAGGTCTCTATTAGTGTTAATGAGGATTGCTGAACATCAGAAAGAACTAACGAAGAATCAACTTTTTGGTTTCATTTGTTTGTCTGAGAGTTATGGACTGCTACCAATTAATAGATTTGACTGGTGTGGTGGTTAAGAGCAGCAGACTGTAATCTGGAGAACCAAGTTCAATTTCTCACTCCCCCACGTGAAGCCTGCTGGGTAACCTTGGGCTATTCACAGTTCTCTTAGAACTCTCTCAGTCCCACCTACCTCCCAAAGTGTCTGTTGTAGGGAAGGGAGATTCATTGTAAGCCACTTTGAGAGTCTTTAAAGGCAGACAAAAGCAGGATATAAAAACAAACTTTTCTTCTTTAAACCTGTATGGTACCATCTTCAACCATGTTCTTGTGAAGCCATTTTGAAGCACTGTTCTCATTGATCATTCAAGCAGGGTAAACATCTCTTTGGCACAGCTTCAACACAAATAAACTTCTGAATTCACTGCCAATGTGTGTAGTGATGGCCAGTAGCATAGATGGTTTGAGAAGGGTATTAGGCAGATTCATGGCGGTCATCAATGACTGTTAGCCATGATAACTAAAGGGAACCTTCATATATAGAGGCATTCAGGCTCTGAATGCCAGTGCTAGGAGGCAACTTCAGGACAAGGCCTCTATGCTGTCTGTTTGCCAGGGCCATTATGAGACCAGATACTAAACTGGATGGTCTACTGGTCTGATCCACCAAGGTACCTCATGTTCTTATAGTTCTATAGCAGGGGTAGGGAACCTGCGGCTCTCCAGATGTTCAGGAACTACAATTCCCATCAGCCTCTGTCAGCATGGCCAATTGGCCATGCTGGTAGGGGCTGATGGGAATTGTAGTTCCTAATTTATGAAGAGCCGCAGAGTTCCCGATGTTCTCGAGAATCCAAGCCTTCTTCTCCTTAATAGGAAAGGCCAATCCAGTTCAATCTCTGCTGTAACATTCACAGCCAACACTTTAATCCACAAGATTTCTTTTTAAACAAACATCTAATCTAATATTTTTTCTTTAAAATGTGTACATAGCATAGCTATATATACATACACTTAAGCCCAAAGAGAGTTAAAGCCATAAACCAGCTGTCACGCTGTATAAAAATAATGCTTCCCTTTTTACCTTTTCTTTCTCATAATTCTACAGCCTCCTCATAATGAGCATCTTTTCCTCAGGCAGACATGCAAATTCATTGTATGTATAAGTAAATGTGCATCTCCATAAATGGTATCACTATCTGACAAAAACACTATACAAATATTTGTAATTGTATGTTTTCTTGGGGTTTATTTTATTTGAAAATTCAATACATTTTCCTCTATCCTATATGAAACAAGATATGACCATCTCATTTTCCTGGTTCTATTTTTTCCCTGTTAATTTCAATACATCTATCCTGTATGAAACATGATATGACCATCTCATTTTCCTGGTCCCATTTTTTTCCTGTTAACTTCATTAATTCAACAAGCCATGTTTTACTAGGCCATTCTTACACTAGTTAAAAAAATGGCCAGCCAAACATCATCTTTAAAGAAGTTAACAATATGATTTTGGGGGCACTCTTGCAAGAAGATTTCAGCATCTGATAAGCTTGCCATACTCAAGTGTGTAATAGTAAGTCAAGTCCAGACTTAGTTGGACCAATTAGATCCATTTTAATCTCTTTTCTAGACTGAGTTTGGTACTGAAACTGCCTTGGATATCCTGATGGAGGATCTTTACCTTTCTGTCCTATTGGCATGGAATTCTTCTGAAGTGACTGGCTGAGATGAATATCATGGGCACACAGTGCTCTTAAAGTTCTACTCCAATTTCTCTGATAAGTACAAGCCATTTTGGGGGACTACTCTTTTACCTGATGGCACTTGTTCTATGGAGATTCCTAGTCTACAGGTTTCTACCCAAGCTGTTTAACATCCATATTTAATTGCTAGGTGAAATCCTCTGGAGATCTGAATGGAGGCTCCATCAGTATGCTCATAACACTCAACTCTAGTTCTCTTTTTCATCATTGTTTGAATGTTCTCCTTAATGTAGATGTCATTGTCTTCAGGTATTCCTGATTATTATGTTTTGCCAAGCTACTGTGCTTGCTTCTCATTATTGCTGTATTATTATTCAAATTTAACACGCAGACAAAACAGTCCAGATGGGTGGTCCTGAATGCTGAAAGGGAAAGATGGAGGGCTGTGCTGGTTCATTTGCCCCCTCTGTTGGCACAAGGGGCTTCTCCTCTG
This sequence comes from Sphaerodactylus townsendi, assembly GCF_021028975.2. Lineage (NCBI taxonomy): Eukaryota > Metazoa > Chordata > Lepidosauria > Squamata > Sphaerodactylidae > Sphaerodactylus > Sphaerodactylus townsendi. Next base: position 48,208,228 of record NC_059426.1, on the reverse strand, counting down.
GCAGATGGGGCAAAGGCACCAGTGGCCAGCCACCCCTCAGCTCCACAGCAGCAAAACCTGGAAGATGGGTGTGCCATGGAGCAGTACCAGTGTCCTCTCAGATGCTGACATGGGGAGGGGGGGCAGGTGAGCCGGGACGTTCCTGGAAGTGGAACTGATGTTAGTTGGTTTCACGGGCATTCCAGCCTGGGGACGCTAGCCCCAAAGCTGCAGACTTATGGTGCATGAAAGAACAGCATAAGCCCATGGAGCAATTTGTGTGGTTGGAGGGTTCTGTGCTGCCTGAAACCCAGTGGTGGGATCCAAAAATTTTAATAACAGGTTCCGATGGTGGTGGGATTCAAACAGTGGCGCCGCCGCTTTGCCCATGTACACCTCCCAGTCCCTTATTGGGCAGGGAGGTTGTTTTAGTAACTCCTTCTTGGCACTCAGAAAAAATTAGTAACCACTTCTAGAGAAGTGGTGAGAACTGGTTGGATCCCACCTCTGCTGAAACCCCTTTGGAGACAGTACGGTGATGCTTTTGCCACGTGGCCTCCGACAACCACAGCACTCCCCCTCCCACTTTAACTGAACTGGACTGTGTGGATTGGATCCTGCAGAAGATTTCCAAGTGCACAAAAGCCCTTCTATAAGTAGAAGCACTAAAATTGCTCCTCCCTGTCTGGTAGCATTAAGCAAAAGCGATTGTGTCCCCACTGTTTTTTCCATTTGCACAAGACATAACACAAGGTATTCTGACATGATGTTTAGAACAAATTAAATGAAATCATGGGTAAATGGTATATTCCACATTCGATTGCTCTTCAATTTTATGAGCGAGATGATTTTTGCAGTCCAGAAAGCTGAGGCCCCTCCCCCTCACACTGCCACTTCCAAAGCATAATCAGCCCTGCAATCCTTTTCACAATGAGTCCCCATCTGACATCACTTGTGTCTCATGTCTCAAGTAACAAGGAGCTTACTTGCAAAGCTCTAGAAGACTCCTAGTTTTTTTTACCTGGAACAAAATGCTTTCACCCACCAAATCCTCACTCACTCCAAAACTTTGCTATCCAGTCTGATCCAATGAACTGCCTCACCACTGAGACACACCTTACATTATTATTTACTCCAACAGACACTTTGACACCAGATTCTCCTAACACTTCAGTCCCAAATCTTTCTAAGCCTTTGGCCCAAAGAATCATAGGCAGAATTGGAGAGCTGACCTCACATGGGCCCACATTCCAGTCCAACTCCCTGCCATGCAGGAACATACAATCAAAGAAGGCCACCCAGCTTCTGTTTAAAAATCTCCAGAGACTCCACCACCTTCTGAGGAAGAGTATCCCACTGTTGAACAGTCCTTACCATTAGGGGCATAGTTTAATAAAACAGTGTCCAGAACTCACCCTGGGCACTACACTCTCACCAGCTGCACCTCCCTGGTCCAAGGGGTTTGAGGTGAGGTGCAGTTGAGCACTGTTGAGGGGCTCTCATGCCACCACCAATCTCCACATGAAGATCTGGAGTGGGGCCAGCTGGGCTTATCCCATCCCCCATCTCCACATGGAGGTCAGGAGCGACAAGGGCCCATTTGAGCATGGCCTCAGCCAGGCTTAGATCAAGCTATAAGCTGTAGGCTACAACTTACAGACTGACCATGTTTGCTGTTGATCCTCTAGGTTTATGCTGTTGGCTCCACTCCACCTCCAGTCTACAACCTACCGGTAATATGGAGCAGAATAATTCCCAGATGCTACTGGGGTGCGTGATAGTTTAATCATCACTTCAAGCTAGGCAAATAAGCTGTACATATATAGTAATTATTTATGTTGTTATTAGGTAACTCTTATTATATATTCAAAAAGGGGGAAGATGTGGTGGTATCTGCCTGTGAGAGATTTGAGTTTATGGACAGTGTAAAAGCAGTAGGGACCTGGAGGAGCCCAGACGTAGAGCTTCTGCTAGCTGTACACCAGTGGTGGGATCCAAAAATTTTAATAACAGGTTCTGATGGTGGTGGGATTCAAACAGTGGTGCCGCCGCACACACACACACTTCCAGTCCCTATTCGGCAGGGAGGTTGCTTTAGTAACCCCTTCTCGGCACTCAGAAAAAATTAGTAACCACTTCTCTAGAATTTTTGGATCCCACCACTGGTGTACAGCTAGCAGAAGTTCTACGTCTGGGCTCCTCCAGGTCCCTACTGCTTTTACACAGTCCATAAACTCAAATCTCTCAAAGGCAAATACTACCACATCTTCCCCCTTTTTGAATATATAATAAGAGTTACCAAATAACAACATAAATAATTACTATATATGAGAACTGGTTGGATCCCACCTCTGCTGTACACTATCTAATAGTTCACTTTGTTAACCTTAAATAAACCTTTTTTAAACTGCTCTGGTTGTCATGCCATCCATCTTAACATGTACCCCAAACCAACAATGTGTTCCTTGAACTGTGAGTGATTCAAAATCTAATGGCAAAAGAAAAAAGAACCTCCCCTCCCAGTTGGTGTCTCACATACATTGTATGCTGCTAGAACACGGCCATACAGCCCGGAAACCACACAGTACCCAATTGTGGCTTGTTTGTCTTCTAATAAAAATGGCGGATAGTTAGCTACTGGAGTGCATTACTCCAAGCTAGACTGAAGAAAGTGGGAGAAAAACACAACACGAAAGGCTACTGAAAACAATGCGAGTGAAATGAACAGTGGGGGTCGTTGCCAACCTTGCAGAAACAGAAAGGGGTGATAGGCAGAAAGGCATAAGGGAGAGACAAAGACACTACTCAAAAGCAAGTAGGAATTAGCAGTATCTAGAGCCAGCATGGTGCAGTGGTTAAGGTGTTGGACTAGAACCTGGGAAACCCGGGTTCAAATCCCCATTCATGCCATGGAAGCTTGTTGGGTGACCTTGGGCCAGTCATACACTTTCAGGCCTCACCCTGGCTAGTATTTGAATGGGAGACCTCCAAGGAATACCAGGGTTAGGACTTGGAGGCAGGCAATAGCAAACCTTCTCTGAATGTCTCTTGCCTTGAAAATTCTTGACATGACAGCAAAAAAAACCAGAAGCCAATTCACTCCTAAGCTAAACTGGAGACTAATAATTGGTCCTCCCTGACACAAAGACAATCGCCCCAACACAAGGTAAAGGGGGAAGCCCCACATGCATATTCAAATGCATTTACACACTTTCTCAACCCAGGTTCAGAAGCACCGCACAAACCTGTGTTACATCAGAATCTATAAGCCTGTAGATAATACCCTGGATGATATTCTTTCTAAACAGAATTGTCTCCTTATTCTGAAGTCAGGAGATACAATTAGAAACAACACAGCACCAAGGGAAATATTAATCTTTGGTTTGATGTTCAGCAGGAAAAAAAATACTTCAAAGAGGGAAGGTGGGACCAGCTCCCTGAGGAATCTCTTGGTAAAGCATTCTTTGTGCTTCAAGCAATCCACTAAAATCCTTTGAGAATCAAAGTACCAGACATGTTCCTATTCCAGTCACCAGTTAAAAGTGGTTTGGATAAGGAGTTAATTTATATGGCCTGCGTTGTTCCCTATGTGGAAAATACTGTCAGATCTATTTGGTTGAAGATTATATAATTCTCAGGTGAAGTTAAACCTCTATCACCTTTCTCTAGGCTAGATGGACTCATCCTAGCAATATTTCCTGCCTGATGTCTCCAGGTAAAGGGGTAGATTTTTTGAACTGTCTTGTTACATGCAAGGATGGGTAATCACAGGGATAGTGGCATCAGATATATTTAGCTGGAAGTAAGTCCCATTGGGATCCTTTGGACTCACTCCAAAGTATATGTACTTCTGTATTCCAAAGTAAATGTAATGTAAAGGTACAGAAACAGCTAGAGCAGGAGTAGGGAACCTGCGGGCTTCGGAGATGTTTCCATGCGGCTCTTCTGCCCCGGTTGCACTGTGGCTCCATCGAGCCTGAGCCGCTATTCTCTATCCTTGTTCCACGCCTCTGCAGGCAGCAGGGCAGAGCGCTCCAACTGCCCACGGTCGGCTGGGCAGCTAGCCATTAAGCTTCCCTCTCTCACCGGCCATTGGAGCGGCGCTGGCGCTTCCTGGTGTCCGTGCGGGGCCAGAGCTCCTCTCCTCGACTTCATCCTTGCCCACCCTGCAGGAAGCAGGGCGGGTGCATCCATGTGCTTCTCAGAATGAGCGGAGTAAAAGGTTAAAAAAAAAACCCCAATATATATAGTGTTATCTTTATTTTAAATGTCAAAAATTATTTGCGGCTCCAAGTGTTTTCTTTTCCGGTGGAAAACGGGTCCAAATGGCTCTTTGAGTGTTAAAGGTTCCCTACCCCTGAGCTAGATCCTCTTTCTAATTCTTCCTTGAAAGTTCATTGGAGTGTGCTGAGGATGGCAATCATGTTCTCCTTTAATTTGGATAGCTAATGTTCGAACACCCATGAAGCTTCCTTATACTAAATCGGACCCTTGGTGCACCAAAGTCTACTTGGAGAGGCAGCAGCTCTACAGGGTCTCAGATAGAGAGGTCTTTCACATCACCTGCTGCCAGATTCTTTGACTGTAGATACCAAGACCTTGTGCATGCCAAACTAATGCTCTGCTACTGAGCCGCTGTTTGCAGCCTTATCCATCCGTTTAAGCGCTGCATTTCATTTGTAATTGTTCTGCTGGTTTTAAATGGTGAGGTTAAGTTATTACTCCTAAGCTGCCTTGAGCCCCAAAAGGGTGGAACGTAAACAATACATTCATAAATATAATCCTTCAAAAGAGAATTTTTTCTCTCTCTAAGATTGTTGTATTCTTTCATCCCTTAATACAAATGACAACTCTTGGCATAATTTTGGGATTAAAATATAGTACCACAAAAATGTTATCCTTGCCACTCTCATTTGCTTCTTCTTATAGTCTAGGATTTATTCAATCACAGATCCCTCAGATATTTTGATATGGGAAGCATTTGCTTGCTGTCATCAGTTTTAAAAAAAGGTTTTAATTCTGAAGGATCCAGAAGCAACACATCACATTTTCCTTCCTTTACTGAGGTAGTTTCAGTAGGGCAGCCTTGTTGATCTAGAGTTGAGTCCTGCAGCACATTATAGATCAACAAGATTTCCAGGATATATGTGTCAAGAGTCAAAGCTGATACCATCTGACAAAGAAAACTTTGACTCTTGAAAACTTATATCCTGGAAATCTTGTTGGTCTACGGGACTTGAATCTGGATCTTCTCCTGAGGCAGTTCAAATGTATTTTCTTGTGCCAAGCAGGGATCACCCATCCCTTTTGATCCTGTGGTACCACTGGAAGGATTCAAGTCAAATCTGTGGTACCACTGGAAGGATTCAAGTCAAATGCAAGAAACACACTAGGGAATTCTGATCTTGCCAGCAATATTGTGGGCCCAGGACAGGATGTCTACCATGTGCGCTGCCTCAGATGGCTGGGAGTGAGGTGAGCCCCTCAGGTACTTTGGCATTCACTTCACTGTCCCAAGAAATTGTTTGGGTGGCTTGGTCAGAGAGTCAGCCCTGTTGGGAGTCTGAAAAGAACAGCAGAGGTGAAGTCATGAGATCGCTTCATGGTGACATCTGGGGAATATGGTGATTCAGGGGTGTAACGAGGCAAACTGGAGCCCTGGCAAAACCTGAGTTGGATGCCCCCCCATGGGCGGCCACCCCACCACAACCCAAAATTTTATTTTGCACCAGGTCATTGGTGCCTGCAAGGGGGGGGGGGGCATTTTTAGACATATCGCCACCAAAATTTCAGCGTATTATCAGAAGACTGTCCTTATGCTACCCCCCAAGTTTGGTGCAGTTTGGTTCAATGGGGACAAAGTTATGGACCCTCAAAAGGGTAGCCCCCATCTCCTTAGCTCCCATTGGTATAGAATGGGGGATGGGGCACCCCCTTTAAGGGTCCATAACTTTGGCCCCCGAACCAAACTGCACTAAACTTGGGGGTGCCATCAGGACAGTCTCCAGATGATACCCTGAAATTTTGGTGCCGCTATGTCAAAAAATGCACCCCCTGCAGGAACATCCCAGAAATTTGCCCAAGAATCTTTGTTCTGCATTGAGTTTTCTGCATTGCTGTCAATGGGGGTTGCAGGCTGTGGGGGGGGGGGTATCATCTGGAGACTGCCCTAATGGTACTCCCCAGGTTTGGTGCAGTTTGGTTCAGGGAGCCAAAGTTATGGACCCTCAAAGGTGTAGCCCCCATCTCCTATTAGCTCCCATTGGAAACAATGGGGAATGGGGCACCCCCTTTGGGAGTCCATAACTTTGGACCCCCTGAACCAAACTGCACCAAACCTGGGGGGTAGCATAAGGACAGTCTCCAGATGATACCCTGAAATTTTGGTGCCGCTAGCCTAGAAACTGCGCCCCCCACGGGCCAAAAACGGAAAACCACTAAAAATACCCAAAAACGAATTTCATTTTGGGTGCCCCCCACAAGGTGATGCCCTGGGCAGCTGCCCACCTTGCCCAATGGGCCCCCACCCCTGTGTTGATTCAACTAATTTGAGCTTACCCAGAAGCTCTCTGTTGCACTTTACTGAATGGAGCAGCATCACAGCAGACTGGGTCTGACGCCAGCCCCTCCAGAAGTTCTGGGAGACCTTCACATTGAACAGGTAAACCCCAGCTAGAGGTTTGGCTTAGTTCTACTAGTTCTGAAAACATTCAGGATCAGTTAAGTGTGAGCTGTCTTCGGCTTTAGAAGCTACCTCTCCATTTTTTCCTTACACCCCTCCCCTTCTCAGTGTCACTTTCAATCTTTCTTTTTTTTCTTTTGTACCTGCAACACTTAATGGCTTGGTGCAGATCCATTTATTAATAATATACATACTTATTACCTTTCTACCTGTATCCTTTTCTTTGTTGCTGTTATGCTTTGTGAAAAATAATAACTTTTTATTCAAAAAAGAGAGAGATCACTTAAATTGGAAGGGCCTGCCAATATAATTAGGCTGGCAAATGGGTCTAGGTTGGATGATTGTTACAGCAGAAAGGAACATCTAGTGTAGTCTGTACTTTAGAAAAGGCTAAAAGTTTTTTAGGCCTAGGTCTGACTAGGAAACTACAGATATTTTGATAGACCTTAGGCCAGAACAGATAACTGATATATGTATAGGCTTGTGGTAATGTGCATATTCAGCAAAGACTCATGGGATATGCTATTGAAATAAGCACCATAATACTAAAAGGTAGTCCAAAGCAGGACTGGGCTAGCTGAAAGAACAAGAGGGGGTTGATTGAAAAGCATTGAAGATAGTCATCTATGAAGAGCAAAGCCTGTTTTATACACTTTAGAGAATGGGGTGCTTCTATGAAAGGCAAAGCCTGCTTTACAAGCTTTGGAGCTGAAAAAGGACAGAACAGAAAGAGCTGAATTTGCTAGCTGGAAAAACTCTCTTTCATGAGAACTGCAGTACCTGGGAAGAGTTGAGCAATCCTTATTCAGAGCAACTGTAACTGGAAGAGGAAGGTTCTGGTCGCCACATCTCAAAAAGGCTATCGAAGAGATAGAAAAAGTGCAGAGAAGGGCAACAAGGATGATTGAGGGACTAGAGTGCCTTCCTTATGAGGAGAGGCTGCAGCGTTTGGGACTCTTTAGTTTGGAGAGGAGACGTCTGAGGGGGGATGTAGTTAGAGTCTATAAAATTATGCATGGGGTAGAAAATGTTGACAGGGAGAAATTATTCTCTCTTTCTCACAATACTAGAACCAGGGAGCATACATTGAAAATGCTGGGGGGAAGAATTAGAACTAATAAAAGGAAACACGTCTTCATAGCGTGTGATTGGTGTTTTGGAATATGCTGCCACAGGAGGTGGTGATGGCCACTAACTTGGATAACTTTAAAAGGGGCTTGGACAGATTTATGGAGGAGAAGTCGATTTATGGCTACCAATCTTGATCCTCTTTGATCTGAGATTACCGTCTTATAACAGAAGTCCAGGTGCTGAGGAGCAACAGCCGCCCAGAGCCCCATTGCTTTCACATCCTGCAGGTGAGCTCCCAAAGGCACCTGGTGGGCCACTGCGAGTAGCAGAGAGCTGGACTAGATGGACTCTGGTCTGATCCAGCTGGCTTGTTCTTATGTTCTTAAGGAACAGGCCTTGTCATAGCTGAACTCCTGAAGAACTGTGCTGAAGCACCCTAGTACAGAGCTGCCCCATCTTGCCTTGCCAAGAGAAAAGGGGAGATGCTCCTAGGGCAACTACCAAGCTGGGAGACTCACCTGGTGTCTTTTCAGGAACAGTTCCTGCTGTGGCAAGAAGGATTTTTGAGGATTCTGCTCCAGACTTGGTCTCAGGAAGCCCACACAGTGCTGTCTGCAAGGGATTGCGAAGAGGATTCTGAACTACGTTAGTTTTTAGTGAACTAGTGGTGATGTCATTGGGAAAGCTTGCACAAATGCTTTCTATTGTAGTTTAATAAGTTGGATTTATATTTTATTAGAATTACTCTAGACTTTGGGGACTTGGACCTTGGGGACACAAGGGGTTACATTAGACTAGTTCCCTCTTCTCAAAGATTGGTGGCTAAGCAGGGTTGACCATGGTCAGAACTTTGATAGGAGGTAATCAAGCAAGACCAGGGTTGTCATAAGGAGGAAGGCAACAGCAAATCACCTCTGCCATATCTCGCCTTGAAAATAGCAAGACAATTGCCATGTCAGCTGGAATTAGGTGGTACATTTTACCTTTATGTACAGAAGCAATGCACCACAAACCCTGGAAATGGAGAACAATGGGGAACAAACAAGTGGCATCAGTGGGGAACAGTTCAACAGCTTCTTAATGTTTGGCATACTTCATGATTCCCTGAGAACAAAATGGCTGTTTTGTGTTTCAGCATGTTTAATGGTCACCTGAGGTTCTAATCGTTTATTTCTTGCCAACAGACCCTGTTAAGTTAAACAGACCCTGTTAAATTGCACTGTTTGCAACTGTAGCAAAGAAAATCTGTCTCGGTTGTTGTGGGAAGTAGGAGAGGTTTGTACTGCTTTTAAAATGAATGTGATTTGATACTATTTGATAGATTGGGGATTATATTGATGAATTCTTTATCTGAAAATGAACATGTTCAATATGAAAACATGGATGTGAATTCAGTGTGTCATGGATTTTGAGTCATAAAACATCATGCACCCCTGTGAGTTCCATTGTGGTGCCCGTGTGTGCCTTGGTGATGTCTGCTTACATCTTCCCTAAACAAATAGTGATTCCTATCTTTCCTCTACCTCATAGGGAGGGTTTAGGAAAAAAGCCCCAGGAGGTATCACATATGGGTCTTCAGGGAAAACTCAGCTGGGAACATCTGGTCTAATTATAGAAGAATGTTTGTCTTAGAAACTCACAACATTTTATTTCTGTGTCCCTGCAGCAGACATTTTACACTGGTCCTGCCTTCTATGGCAGCCATTTTATGAAAGCACTTCTCCAAATCCAAAAAGTGCCCACCGGTTCAGCATTACCTGAGGACCTCTCAGTTACATTAGGTATACATATCATAGAATTGCCAACGAGGTATATCTCACGACATTAACCAAATAGGTTTTAAAGCATGTTCAATTTTCTTTCTGACACAGCATTTAAATTCAGATGATAAAGAAGAAGAAGAGTTTGGATTTATATCCCCCCCCTTTCTCTCCTGCAGGAGACTCAAAGGGGCTTACAATCACCTTGCCCTTCCCCCTGCCCAACAAACACCCTATGGGGTGGGTGGGGCTGAGAGGAAACTCAGAAGAACTGTGAAGCTAGCTGGGTCCACCCAGCTGGCGTGTGTGGAGATTGCCCAGGCTAATCTGAATTCCCCAGATAAATACTCTACAGCACAGGCGGCAGAGCTGGGAAATCAAACCAGGTTCCTCCAGATTAGATGCCACGGAACACCCAACCTCCTACGCCACTGCTGCTCCTCTTGCTTTCTCTTGCACAGGTTGCTTTCTCTTGCACTGACTGGAAAGCTAACATGCAGAATCAAACCTCAGTGGCTGAATTCTTCCTAGTGGGTCTCTCCAGGAGCCTGAAGGTCCGTCTCATTCTCTTTGGATTGTTTTCTGTGGTCTACACCATCACGCTGGCAGGCAACACAATCATACTAATGCTTATTTGGTTGGATTCTCGACTACATACTCCCATGTATTTTTTTCTGAGCCACCTCTCCTGTGTGGACATCTGCTATACCTCTAGCACCATCCCCCAGATGCTGGTCAACCTCCAGCACCAAGGATAAACAATACCAGCAATTGGTTTGCGTCGTTCAGATGCATGTTTTTTCTCAACAGCTATCACTGAATACATTCTGCTTGCCGTAATGGCTTACGACAGGTATGTGGCAATATGCCAGCCCTTGCACTACACATTTCACCATGGGCAAGAGCGTGCTTCACACACAAGCTCTAACATCCACTGAGCCTGTGGCTTTTTTTGTTGCCATGTTTGCACTTCCCTCACCCTGGAGTCTGTTTCTGTAAAGTTAATCTGATCGACCAACTTCTTCTGTGAAATACCCGGCGGGTGTGGAAGCTGGCATGTGCTGATACTAACAATATTGAAAATGTCACTTTACTGGGGTGCATTTTCACACCTTGATCCCACTCCCACCTCCTTTATCATGATGACACCATGTCCATATCCACAGGAGCTATCTCCAAAACAAAATCAGCACACAGTCGGGCCAAAGCATTCTCCGCGTGCGGCTCCCCATATTACTGTGTTGAATTGCTCTTCTATGGCATATGTTTATGTACATGAGACCCTCATCCAGTCACTCACCAGAACAGGACAAAATAGTCTCTCTCTTCTATAGCATCATCATCCCCATGTTCAATCCTTTGATATACAGTCTGAGGAACAAGGAAGTGAAGGAAGCTTTGATAAAAACACTGCAGCATTGCAGAGCTTCTGCAATGTGAAAATATTTGTAAGATTATGTAGGCTCCCTTAGCCAAAGTAGGATGGACATGAGCAGGTTACAATGCAATTCTAAACTTTCTCATTCCATTGACTTCAATGGACTTAGTCAGTTGGCTAGGATTGTAAGTCCCTTTTAACAGGATAGTGGTTGACAAATGTATACAAATCAGACTACAATAAATCTTCTCCATCACACCTCAGTTTTGGCCTGTTCTTGCCAACTGTACTCTGTAGAGCATGGGTGTCAAACATACGGCCTGCAGGCTGGATCCAATCCCTTGAGAGTTCTTATCCGGACCGTGAGCCAGCCACACTCACCCAAAGACTGTTAAATAAAATACTGTATACTTTTAAGCATGTTTGTAGTTTAAATAAAAATATATAATTAATTGCCTGTGTCTTTCATAAAGTTTGTCTCTCTGGGACCTAGCATTGAATTTTATGGGTACATATGGCCCAGCTGACCAAATAGGAAATAAGCGAAATCGAAACAAAAGAAACAGCTGCATATCAGTGCTACAATGGCATGAGTGAATTATCCAATATCTCAATTTTTACGTTATCACCTCAACATGCAAATTCAGTGATGATCTAAATCTGTTCCAAAGATTTAGATGTACTCTTTCAGAGGAATTAAATAAACAACTGAAAACTCAGAAAAGGAACTATAAGACTATGATATGTCAGAAAAAGAAATTATCCATGATAAAAGACTGGGCCCAATTAAATTTGGCTATAAGGCCAAGAATCACTCATTGTTCTGGAGACTGACTTCAAACAATATTAGTGGAACAGTTAAATTAACGAAATAAGTAATTACCCCAGCTATATGGGAGAATTATTTTAGATATCTGTATGCAACATCGGAACATTTGCCTCTAGTAGATAAAAATATTTGTGATTTGCCACATTGGCATTCAGTATCCTCTTCAGAAATACATAAATTGATTACTTCATTGAAAAGTGGGAAGACTCCTGGAATAAACTTGATCCACCTAATTAAGTATACAGACTGGTAGACTCCTTTCAGCACTCTTTACTGCTACAGATTTCCCGCCCTACCCCCTTCCCCCCCCCCTCCCATGACTCAATGGGGCTGCTCAGCTCTGTGAAAATTGTCCACAAAGAATTGTCATGTTCTTGGGGAAAAAAATCCCTGGACAGATGTGCTGTCCATGATACCACAACTGCATCATTAGTAAGTGAAACCCTCCCCTCGGATTTGCATCTCCCCTCTCTCTCTGAATATGCTTAGCATGTGGCTATTAATGTAGCAACCTGAAGTGAAGCTTTTCTCTGCAAGACATCACACAGAGACCCGGCCAACTAAAATCCTCTTGTTCCCCTTTTAGATATTTCTCTTGAAAGATGGCAGTGATGGACGGAAACCTGATTTCCCCACTAGGTATCTTTTTTCTGATCATTTTTGAGATAGTCGGTTGTTTCATCTTACTTGTGCTCAGCTACAGGTGATTCCAAAGCAGGGAGATGCTCCCCTGTGATTTCCTTTTGATGACTTTGAGCATCTCCAAATTCTTCTGGCAGTGGATTGTCCTGATCAGCCACTTGGTATATTTCAGTTCTTCAGAGACATACAAGCTTTGCACAGAAGAAAAGGCATTCAGTTCTTTCCTGGATTTATGTGAATTTGATCAGCCTCTGGTGTGCAATGGGGAAACAGAGAATTTTGGGAAACATAGTAGATTGCACAGCAACTGAAGAATGTATCAGCTAGAGAATTGTTTTAAAAGATAATTCATTTTAAACATTTTGAGTCAGAAAATAAAATGTTCGGAAATAAAAACAATGTGGAACTTTACGGAGGAACCCTTTTATTTCCTGCCTCAAAACATTTTAAATGACTTGTGAAGAAAGGGCCTAAATATGGAGGGCCAGAAAACGGGAAGATTGCCTCACCCTAAATAAAAAACACTTCCAGATGTAACACCCAGATAATTCCAGTTCTTGCTTGCTGCCTCAAGGTAGTATTTTCTTTACTGTGTACATAAACTCATAAAAAGATTACAAACCTTTAGGTATTGAAGCCACCCTAGCCATTTACGCACTTGCGATCTCCTTCCCATTGAGTATACATTCCCTTCAGGTTGGATTTTCAGTTACATACACATTTTCCCATTTTCAGAACTCACTGTACTCTTAGTTCAGGGAATCTCTGTGGTTTCTGAAAGCTCTCAAAGTGAGGCTTTTCTTCTCTCTTTGCAGGGAAAGTTAAGAGAATCAGTATGCTTTCGCTTTCCTCTGGTTTTCTCTGCCTTCTCCCACCCACGCAACAGCAGTTTCTCCTACTCTTCCAGGTCCCACTTCAGGAGGATCAAAAGGGCTGGTTTTAAAAAAATCACACTAATTGATATAACTGACATAAAACTTACATTAATACTAGACCAAAGACAGCACCAAAAAAAAAAGTGAAAGGCAACTCCCCCAGATGGAGTTTCCACAGAAGGGACAAAGAAGCGAGAGGCAGACAAAATGGCAGACCAGATTGACTAGGGAACCCACAGGAAAAGATCTCTGTGTAAACAAAAAAACACAGGAAAAACCCACTGTGTAGCAAACAGCTGCAGGGTAAGCAGTGCATATGTTTGATTTTAAATCTTTTTATGAATTTGTGCACACAATAAAGAACATAGTATTTTGTTATTTTATGATAGCTCAACTATTTTGGTTCCTGATCTGGATCTTGAGTTGGATTTGGTTCCCCTCTCCCTTGTTTGAATTTTGATTGTTGCCTTTTCACATCAAGTAGATGTCTTTAAAAACTTGGACAGCACTTTCTACAATGGAATGCAGCAAAACAAATGCAGCAAAACAAATTGTTTAATCCTTCACCAAAACTATGACTTATTCACATTCAGAAAGTATATTTAATATTGCAACCAGTCCTGATTAAATATATTTTGGTAAAATCCAAATAAAATATCCAGGAATTCTGATTGAAAGGAACATGTTCCAAAGGCTTGGTCATGCAAATTTAGTTATCTCCCTTGATGTATACATGCAACACATAGCACAGCTGGGTCATTGGCTGGAAAAAAACTAAAATTTGCATCTCTCTCTGTTTATTTGAATAGCCAGCAGAAGCCCAGATTGAGACTAGTAAACCACAAACAGAAAGCTCTTGATTTTGCAAAGTGACAATAATGGGTCGCAAAATATCAGCATCCGTTAGTATTCTTTTTCTGTCTATTTTTGGAATGGTGTCCATTGTTGGCTTACTAGCGAATGGATTTATCATAGCTGTGAATGGCTTCAGTTGGTTCCACAGCCGGAAACTGATCCCTTGTGGTCTTCTCCTGACCTGTGTGAGCATCTCCAGATTTCTGGTGCAAGGGATTCTCATGATGAACCAATATCTTTATCTCAGCTCTCCAAGGACTTATGAATTTAGCTGTACAGAACAGATCATGAACATTGTCTGGAACTACTGCAACATGGCCAGCTTCTCATGCGATATTGCTCTTAATGTTTTCTACTGCTTGAAGGTCGTCACATTTGCTCGCCCCCCTTTCCCTTGGTTGAAGTCAAGAATTGACAGGCTTGTGCCAGCATTGCTTGTGATTCCCTTTACTGTTTATGTGGTTTTTTCTGTCCCTTCATTCATAATTTATGTGAATCAAGGAAAATGCCACACTCCAGCAGGAAACCTAACAGGGCACAAAAACCCTAAAACTAAAGAAGTGTTTAACAGGTTAAGTCCTGTCCAGGTCCCTCTCCATACCCTCTGTTTTATCATATGCTTAGCTGCATCCATTCTTTTGTTTATCTCTCTGTGGTGGCACAGGAGGAATCTGAGAAAAAACGGCCTGGACACAAAGGATCTCAGCACTCAAGCCCATCTGAAAGTCATGAAGTCTCTACTGTTCTTTCTTTTCTTCTTTGTTTTATATTTTGTTGTAAACATTATCTTGTTGTTCAACGATTTTAGGATGGAAAGCCTTGGGCATCTGATCTCCTTGCTTCTGCTTTCTTCCTATCCTTCTGCTCACTCAATCATGTTACTAGTAACCAACCCCAAACTATAGAAGAAATGTGTGTTTTGTTTCCCGGGCATCAGGAGAGAAGATGCCCATGTTTTTTCCTAGTATTGGCACTAGGGCTGAATGGAAACTTACCTAGAGATGCAAACGCATAGGGAGCTCACAGTTTGCAAGCACTTGCTATATTTTATCTGTAGTAAATGAACCTAGCATTTCACAGTTTTCCTGGATGCTTCTAGAAGCCTCTCCACCTCCTCCAGATTATTTTGTGTTCAATGGAACACACACACACACAATTTTGAATTTCAGTCCATGTTGGGCATTATTTGCTCTATGCTGGCGTGCTAGATTGTATCATGGAGTAACCTTTGTGATTCAAATATTCAACGTTTGCATGTAAAATGTACGAGGTTCAGACTTTTCAGAGAGTCTTTGGCCCTTTATGCATGTCACGCTTACTTTGCGGCTGAGAAGCAATCTTCACTTCGAAGTGGGTTTTCCTCATGTCTTTTTGATCATATTAACGTCTTTCAAAGTGTCTCTGTCTGACTGATCTGCCATTTTGCCTGCACGCCTTCTGTTTCATTGCCATGCATGTTAGGAGTTGCACCCTCTGAAGTCTTCTGATGGGGGAGGGTTTGACTGGTAGCTATGCCAGTGAATAGCTCCTTCTCGCTAAAGCGAGAAACCCCAAAGGAAGCTCAAAGCACAGCAATAGTGACCTCCTTCACTTACCTTGCAAAGAGAGAGAAAAAGTCACACTTAAAACAGCATTCTGAAACTATGGGGAGTCTCTGATCTGAAGGTATATGAGACCTGAAGAGGGGGGAATATGTGCATAACGAAGCATCAAACTGGAAGGGAATGTATGCTCAAAGCAAAAGAGACCACACATTCGTAAATGGCCTTTGTTTGTCACATATCTTAAATTGAATGAGAGTTATACTAATGTATTCTTCATAATCAGGTAATCTGTGTAGCAATAATCATATTTCGGGCTCGCATCAAAATTAATCATACAGGGATCAGCTATATACAAATGACTGAAAGTTGAAGAAGGGCAAAAGAGGGAGACGTGGATGAGCTACACCTGTACCTTATTTAACATTTGTTTGCAAGCCATGTTGTATACAAACCATTTTGATGCCACAAAGATTGCATGAATGAGTGTCAGGATCAAATTACCATGGGAAATGGATACCCAACATTTTGATTGTTACCGAAAAGGGGATGTGAGTGGAAGGGGGGGTTTCAAGTTTAGAGTCATCTCGCCATCTGATCATTCCTTCCTGAACTTCAACGGAAATGCTACAACCTTTGCAAACATCCCTCCAAGCCAAATAAGACTTTTAAAATGTATTATATACAAGAATTCAAGGGGTTGGCTGGCACAATTTCCAAAATGCTTCATCATTTATTTTGTGTATAGTCCTTTGCATGCATTAGTTCTTGTTCAGTAAAGCATTGCAGAGTTACTCCAATGCCAGCTCATTGAAAATAGTATCTGTCCACATCCACCAGTCTCTGTGAAGGCACTGATAATGATTTTTGGTAACATGCACACTGGAGCTCAGAGTGATTAGGCATCAGACAGAAATGGCCAAGAAGTTCAGATGGTCATCTGATTCAGTCGTCTCTAACTTGACAGTGAGTGAGATGAGATATGTATATGAAGATCTGCTTCTACCTGCCATCTCTGAGAAGACTCAGCCTTATTTTGATGACTAACACTGAAGTCAGAGACTGTATCCCTCACCCCTCTAATATTTATATCACCTGACACCATGTGTTTTAGTGGGTAAGTGAATTATCACACACCCATATGTACTCTTTTTGGCTGCTTTATTCCATTGTGCTTAATAAACCAATTTAATTGTATATCTAACCAGTTGTGTGTGGTTGGTTTCTATCCAATTGGAATCCTCACTGAACATTATGGTTAGATGTTAAACTTAAAAAGAAAAGGATTGTAGTTACAGTGTTCCTGGGACCCCAGAATATTTCCAGAGTATTCATCTCTTGGGCACCAATCAAATTCCCTATGCCTTGCCTTGTTTGAACAACTGAATTATACCCAGTTTAGGATAAAGAAGAAGAAGAAGAAGAGTTTGGATTTATATCCCCCCTTTCTCTCCTGCAGGAGACTCAAAGGGGCTTACAATCTCCTTGCCCTCCCCCCCTCACAACAAACACCCTGTGAGGTAGGTGGGGCTGAGAGAGCTCTGAGAAGCTGTGACTAGCCCAAGGTCACCCAGCTGGCATGTGTGGGAGTGTACAGGCTAATCTGAACTCCCCAGATAAGCCTCCACAGCTCAGGCGGCAGAGCTGGGAATCAAACCCGGGTCTCCCCTCCAGATTAGATATATTTGAGCTCTTTAACCTCCTACGCCTACTGCTGCTCCTAAAGATGCAGGAAAAAGTGCTTTGGTCCTGCAGTGTGCATAGGAAGTGACAGGAGGCTGCTTCTGCCAGAGAAAATAGTGCTGAATATAAACAAGCTTTAGAGTTGCTTCTATTTGCAGCTTTTCTTAAAACTATCCTGTGGTACCATTAAACTTTGAATTTCTTTTCAAGAAAATTTTTATCACCATAAACAAGAACTGAATCCGTATGCAACGTGACTCTCTTTTCACTCAGAGACTCTTCCCAGCTTGCCATATATAAAAGTGGCCTACAGAGTAGCAGCAGGAAAAATGGGTGGTGAAAATGGCCAACTCCAGATAACGAATTCTTCTGTCAGCCAAAGAATTCCTTTGTGAGAGACATATGGTTTCTTTTAAATTCAATTAATGAACTTTGTTAATAAAATCCTGCCATTGTTCTTTTGGAACATTAGGAACGTGTTGTTTATTTCTACAACAATTTATTTACGAAAAACACCACCTTCCTCCTCCAGCGTGAGAAATCAAAGCAGCTCATATCATTTCTCCTCTCCTCTAGTATAGCCCCTCACCAAACTAACTCCTGCTACAGTTACACTAAGTACACGGTGTGAGGACCTATGGCACTCCAAGATGTTCATGGACTACAATTCCCACTCAGACCCCTTGCCAGCATGGCTGGCCAATTGGCCCTACGCTGGTAGGGCTGGATGGGAATTCTCAGGTCCATGAATCCATCCGGGAGTACTCATCAGAGTTCGGCCACCACGGCACTAGGGGTGAGAGGTGCAGTGGCAAGGATTCAGCCAGGTCTCGCACCTACTAGCAGAACTGGTTGTTAAAATGGTGCTTGCCCATACAACCAGTTGTTAACAAATTATTTTGAATCCAACCACCGTGGAACTGGTTTTCGTTAAATTATTCTGAATCCCACCACTGGTAAGTGAGAGTGTAACATTGCCTCAGAACCTGCGCTTCTGCACCCATTGAATCCATCTCGTATGGGGCTTCCACTGAAGTGTGTTCCTGTGAGAGGGAATGTGACGTGTCCTCACTCCTCCCATCTAGCCCCACAACGCCCCTGGAAATTAGGCTAGGGTGAGAGAATGCTCAACTGGCCCAAGGTCCACTCAGCTTCCAATATTTGCAAGCTACACAGTCCAATGCATTGCAAAGCCGTTTCTACGTTTTCCCGCCCTGTCAAACAACAGAAGTGTTCACAGGTGTTCAGATTGGTCTACCTCCCATTAAGAAGCAAGTTGCTCTACCCAATGTTTCTTAATAGGAGGTAGATCAACCCTCCAAGCACCTTCAATTCTCTTATATCAACTCTGCAAAGCTTCATGGATGTCTCCTTAAAAGGAAAGAAAACATGTGTGCAGGATCACACACAACAAGAAATCCTTTAATCATCTATTTTTTTACATTGCAGGTGGCCACTCAGAAGAACTGAAAGAAGGAGAAAAACTCCACCTCTGCAACATATAAGGAGGAAAATGGCGGCGGTGGCAGCAGCACAAAGCCTCCCTGAAGCTTGAGCTAGAAAATGGCAGGCACCTACTATGATTTCCTAAAACTTTAAGCTGGGGACGTGTGGAAACTGAACAAGGTAGGCACTGGGGGCACAGCAGAGTATTCAGCTAAGAAGAAATTCCACCAAGAAGCAGCGGATCGATCTGCAATCAAGCTCTCATCTTTGGGCGTTTCCCCACTCACCACGCCCCCCATGCCGCGTGCTGCTCTCAGCGATCATTACTCTAGTAGCGCCACTGGTGTCCCTATTTGACCCCCCAGCGACTCGGCTTGCTGAGGTCATCAAAGGCGCCGCATTTTACAAGATACGCCAGGAATGACGCCAGCTGAGAAACTTCTGTTTAGCTGCAGCGTACAGGATGCGGGCTAGCGTTTTGGCCCACGCCCTGCAGTGGGAGTGCTGGGACCCTGCGCGAGCTTGAGGAGAGTAGCCACCGGGACTTAATGATAAGATGGGGAAGAGGCCCTTTATCCCTGGACAGGGTATAGCAAAGGGAGTAGTCCTCCAATGCAAGAAGCTTGGAAGAAGCTTCCATCCATCTTGGAAAAAGCTTACATCCAAACAAGGTTACTTTTTTTCTGAAGGGGGGGCAAAAATACAAAATGATACCCCCATATACTACACACCCATATGCACATATAATCATCACATATAATATACATGTATAATCAACTCTTATATAATCAACAACTCTTTTAAACAATAGAATAAATTGTGCTGACATTGCTCCTTATGACATGGTGAATAATTACACTTTCACATTATTTTATCTATCTATTATCAGTAACTAATTACACTTGACACTTGTCCAAAGTGTAAGCTGATACGGCACTTAGAGAAAGAGGTTGAGGAGGATCAGATTGCTGCCTTTTGTGAGATGAAGGATTGAGACAATCTCATTAATAGAAGCCTTGAGGTCCTGCAAAGGGATAGGAGGACCAGTCCGAGGGACAACAGAGCGGATGATTTCCCTAACAAGAGTGGGTGACTTAATATTATCCAACAGGTTAGAGTTGGTAGACAGGGTGAAGGCGGTAGAGGCTTCAGAGGGAAGTGGCCATGCCCTCCTAGAATTCCTTTTGCTGTTGGGAACCAAGGGAGTTCATAGCCAGACATGGATGTTCGCTTGTAGAAAGACAAACTTGAATGGACTCAGAAGCATTCCACAGAAAGACTGCTGGAACAGAGAGAAGCAAGTGACTTATGGTTCCCATAGGCCCTAGGGTGACTTTCGTTGTTCAACTCCTCGGCTTTGCCTCAGCGTACTCTTTACTCTTTCAGGGACAGAAGAGTTACAACGATTCCAAAAACTGTTCTATCCACCTTTATGGACCTCCTTAGCCCTTGCACATCCTTCTCTCCTAATATTTTAATATGGGATATGGTAAGGTGGGGAACAGCGACAAGTAAACAAAGAATAATGTACTGTAGATGAGAAAATAAATATCTTCATTTTGAATTTTTTCCAGTTCCCAATTGCCTGTAAAACTTTTTTTTGTTAACCCTGTTCTTATAGGCCTTAAATTTCGATTCTCATAGTCCCAGGCACTATGCCTGGAAAGGCTTAACTCGAGCAGTGGGATATGTATTTCTTGGAGCGCTTTTTTTTAATGGCCTCCAAAGCCATTGTAGCAAGGGCAGCTGAAGGCGAACTAGATTAGGGTTGAATTGCTAGCAGCATATAAAGATGTACCTTACTGCTATCATTTATGTGTGGGTGTTTGGCAAAGCGTCTGGCCGCACAACTGAGCTGGGAAGCGGATAGTTAACCGTCTGCACAGCTAAATAGATGCTGAAATCATCGTTTATCGGAAGGGTTGGTGGTGTTAGTCATTGGTCGTGCGCATTGGAAACAGCCAAATAAATTCTTATAGCACCTATGACCAAAAGTTAAAAAGCTAACCTGTTGCCTTTATTCTACCCCCACATGGGATGAGAATGTGTAGAATGTAGTCTTCCTTTCATCTTCCTTTTCAGGCTGCTAGCTGGATATAACTGATAGAAAGCATTTTTCTTTTGTAACCTTTTTTCTGTTACCATGACAACTCTGCCCCTTGAGTGTCAGTCACAAGACCACGCGATTCAGTTGCAAAAAGGCAAATGGTTGAAAGATCAGTGAAAGTTTATTACCAGAGCTCTTAACAACTAGGCCTAGTTGGGTCCAGGACGAATTTTGATAGCAATACATTCATTTTTATAATGATACGTCAACAAGCAGCATTGAATTAATGATTGGCTAATTAGTATTTCACCTCCTCTTTCTTCCTGTCTATGTCTTGTCTAAATTTGGATGCGTTCCGGTATACGTGGTTGGCGACCAGTTTGTTGGCTCTAGCTATACATGTCACAAATAACCATGAAGCAAAGTTCTCTGGGGAGGGGGGCTAGGAGGAGAGAGCAGGTGGCTTTTCTGAGAATCACAAGAACACAACATCAAAGAGTATTTTCTAAGAGAAACTTTGGAGGTTTTGACACCTCTAGTACAGGATATAGATAAGCTTGGTCTCTGCAAGGCAAGCAGTTTGCGGTTAAGGCATCTTAGCATGTTTGCAAAAAGAATGCTTTTCAGAAAATAAAATGCTTTTCAAAGTTTTTCTCTGTAGGTGTTTAAGCTTCAGCAGAGAGGCCTCTAAAATCATCTTTTGGGGTTCACCTTACAACCATAGCTAGTAAAGTTTATCTCTTTCAAAGAAACTCTGAGTGCCTCTGTCTCACTTATTACTAAGATCTGCTAAGCTCTGCAATAATTTGCCCAATAATTTCACCAACAGAAATATCCCCAGGAGTTTCTGTTAAGTGGTGGGGAAATGACAGGTAAGATAGAAGTAGAAAAACCAGCCTCATGGTCTCTCCAGGACAAGGTTGCCATCATTAAGACAAAATGAAGGGGGAAAACCATCCTTCCAGCCAATTGCCACATCCTTTCTGGTGATCAGAAGGCCTTTCAATCAACAGCTGACAGCAGTTACCTATGGACCTCAGTTACTGGATCCTTCCTTGAAGTTCACATGTCAGTGAATGGGCCACAGCTCCAGACTCACAAGTAGGCGTCACAACAGAGCCGTAGTGAGGGGGAACTGCACCCGGGGCACGTTTGGCCCTGCGCCCCTGCCACACCCAGCTCGCCCCCACTGACACGCGCCCAGTGCATCATGCACCTCCCGCCCCCTTGGAGCCACACCACTGGTGTACAACCAACCAATAGGTGCAGTCCACAATAAGAGAAGTGTGGAAGGCTGTGCTGTTATAGAAATCTACATTAAATTCTTGTGGGAAGAATCCCAAGTAGTATTTGAAAAATTGTGCAGGTTCTAAACTGAAACGTCAACAGGAAAATATGGCAAAGGACTGTAAGATGACTCCATTTATTAAGGCAATTCCTTTACACAGCACCATCTCTCTTCGCAAAGTCAGTGGCCTGGCTGCTCACTGTATCTGCATAACCAAATGTGAGAGCACAGGGACTTGTAGGTAGTTTTTTCCGCAATGGGATCCACGTATAAAATGAAAAGCTGATTTGTGGATTACACTAGAAACAATTTCTTGACAGTTCCTTCACACAACACATTGTTCATGTTTCCCACACAGTGTACGTGTAGAATGGAGGTCTTTTATAAACTCAGTTCCTGATGTTTCAAAGCACTGCGTACAATATATTGATATACTCTTGGTTGTATACATCTGGAAAAATTCCAGAGCGCATGTGTACAATATGATACCTGCTCATTAGTAACAGAATCTTTCTAGCATTTGCATATCGCTCTTTGTATAGCATGCCATAACCATTAAAATAGCCCCAAACACCAGAGTCTTCTCTGCTAAATTTCATACTGAAACCAGGAGAGCTACAATTAAAATCTACTTGTTCCCTTCTCATATACTTCTCTCCAAAGATGACAGTGAAAGACAGAAATCTGTTTTCCCCACTGGGTACCTTTTTTCTGATTATTTTTGGGACTGAGTTCATTGTTTCTGTCTTTGGGAATGGATTCATCATAGTTGTGTTGGGCTACAGTTGGTTTCGAAGCAGGAAGATGCTCCCACTTGGCAATTTCATCTCGGCTTCACTCTGAGCCTCTCCAGATTTCTTTTGCAGTGGGTTTCCACAATCAGCCAACTTCTATTTTTCAGCTCTCCAGAGACATACATAGATAGTAAAGAAGAGGAGGTATTCACCTACTCTTGGGGCTGTTTGAACATGGTCAGCCTCTGGTGGGCCACATGGCTCAATGTCTTCTACTGTGTGAAGGTGACCAACTTTACTCATCCTCTTTTTGCATGGCTAAAGCTAAGAATTGGGATGTTGATGCCCAGGATCCTTGGAATATCTCTCCTAGCTTTCATAATTTGCACCTACATTTTTCCTCCAAACCTGACGTCTGTGAAAGATGATCTCACACAAAACCTACCAGAGAACATGAATCAGAGTGAGGTTCAAGAGAAATACGAATTTTCATCATTCCAACTTGCTTTCAATACCATCAGTTTCGGCATATGTGTCTCTGCATCAGTTCTTTTGCTCTACTCTCTGTGGAGGCACACAAGGAATCTGAAGAAGACTGGCCCCTCCAGCACCAAAGGGACATCAATTATAAGGCCCACCTCAGAAGGTCGCCCAGAGCCTTTGCTTCTCTTGCTTTTCTTCTACGTTTTACATTTTGCTGCCATGATCATCGTCTTCACTAGTATTATCCCTTATGGCAAACTTGAGCGGCTGATTACTGACATGGTCCTACTTTTGTATCCTGCTGCACACTCCATCATCTTGATATTCACCAATCCCAAACTGAACAAAGCATACATCCATGCTATTCACATCAGAAGAAGTGCTTCCTAAAGTGAAGGGAAAGACCGTAGATATGTATGTATTTATCCTGACTATTTTTATCTGTTTAAATTGTTTACTTGCCAATATATATACACCACCCCCACCCCCCTGCCCTGTGGGTCAGAGGTAGAAAAGTCCAGGGGTAGAAATGACAAGATATCTTTATGCATAAATGGCTAAGGGTTAGAATGTCCAACAACGAATCCTTAGCCAATTACTGTGCAGGGTGCACAGGGACCCAATCACTGTGCATCCTGCACTCCCATTGGCCATTGCTGCCTGTGGAGGTGCTGCTCTACAGTGTGGCAAAGGGCTCTCCCACCTCCCTTTCGCAAAGTGCCAATGCCATTCCCACCACTCCCCACCCCACAAAAGTGCTCCGGACCTCGGAGAACTCAGCAAACACCACTCCCCTCCCCTCCCATTCCCCGAAGCCTGGAAGGCCTGGCAAATGCCTCCTCCCCCTTCCCCAAACATCTACATTCCACCCTTCCCCACCCCTACCATTCTCCCCCACCCCTCCCATACTTTCAATTCTCCCCTACCCCAAAACTCGCCCTTCCTAACCCCAGCCACACCTTTCAGCCCCCCCACCGCCAACACTCACCCTCCACCTCCCCCTAACCTCACATTCCCACCTTCCCCAAGCACACTTCTCCCACCTCTAAGCCATAGAACCAGACCCAGATGAGTGGCACGCCATGAGGAAGGATAAGTTGGGGACTGCTACAACCCCAGTAAAGCCCATTGCAGGGGGAGAGGCTTCTGCTTCAACCTTTTGCTACGGCTCATTGCATCTCCCCTGCAATGGGCTTTGCTGTTAGTCATACATACCCCATGTTTCCCCCAAAATAAGTCAGGGTCTTATATTAATTTTTGCTCCAAAAGATGCATTAGGGCTCATTTTCAGGGGATGTCTGATTTTTTTTTTTCCCCATGATTTTTGTGTCCCAATGCCTTGACCAGATCAGCTGCGCCGGGGAATCTGCAACTGGGCTTATTTTTGGAGTAAATCCTGAAAAGTCCCAAAAAATCATGCTAAGGCTTATTTTCAGGGTAGGTCTTATTTTTGGGGACAGCACTTCTGCCTAAAACTGAATGTGACATTAGTTTGCCAGGAAACGCTCCAGTTGCCCCTGAAAACTGACTTTTATGACATCTGAGGTTTTGGATGGACATGATGCACTGTGCAATGTCATTTTTGCCCCCTACCACTAAAGTGAGTGTCATCAGCCTGACATCCTTAGCTAAGAGGCTCCACCCCAACTCATGTGCAAATATAATTACTTGCACACAAAGCACTGGATGAATGGCTCACAAAGACTTGGCATACTCTTTGCTGTGCAAGTCAGGAAAAAAAAATCCCTGCACAGATGTGTACAACATGATAGCTGCATTACTGGTAATAGAATCCTCCTCAGATTTGCATCTCCATTTCTGAATAGCATGCCATGGATATTAATATAACCCTGAAACCATGACTTTTCTCTACAAAACATCACACAGAAACCAGGACAGCCACAATTTAATTCACCTTGTCCCCATCTAGATATTTCTCTCTGAAAATGGCAGTGATAGACAGAAACCTGTTTTCTCCAGTGGGTATCTTTTTTCTGATCGTTTTTGGAATCGAGTCCATTGTTTCCCTCTTAGGGAATGGATTCATCATAGTGGTGATGAGCTACAACTGGCTCCAAAACAGGAAGATGTCCCCTTGTGATTTCCTCCTGACTACTCTAAGTCTCTCCAGATTTCTTTTGCAGTGGGTTTCCGTGATCAGCCAAGTTGTATATTGCAGCTTTCCAGAGACATACATGCGAAGTAAAGAACAGCACGTATTCACCTTCTCCTGGATTTATTTGAACATAGCCAGCCTCTGGTGTGCCACATGGCTCAATGTCTTTTACTGTGTGAAGGTCACCAACTTTGCTCAGCCTTTCTTTGCAAGACTTAAGCTAAGAATTGGGGCGTTGGTGCCCAGATTCCTCGGAACATCTCTCCTATTTTACGTAATCTGTGCTGTTTATCCAATCATTAGGTATTTTGAAGATGAAAAATGGCGAAATCTCACAGGAAATCTGCCCATGAACCTCAATAAAGTGAGGCTAGTAATACTTTCAAGGTTTTCAATCTTCTCCAATGTTATTTTAATGCTGTCGGTTTTAGCATCCATTTGATGGCATCCGGTGTTTTGCTTCTCTCATTGTGGAGGCACAGAAAGAATCTCAAGAAGAGCAGCCTTGACACGAAAGACCTCAGCACGCAGGCTCACCTCAAGGTCATGAAGGCTCTGCATCTCTCACTTATCTTCTACATTTTATATTTTATTGCCATGAGCCTTTCCCTCATTGATATTTTCAAGTATGGCAGGCTTGAACGGCTAATTATTGATATATTCATATCTTCCTATCCTTCAGCACACTCCATTATCTTGATATTCACCAATCCCAAGCTGAAAAAACTGTGCACCCATGTTCTAAACCTCAGAAGCAGTCCCTGACGAAGTGGATATGAGCCCCTTTTGTCCCAGAGAAAAGACTGTACTTGCTCATGACTGTGTCTCTCTGCATCAATAACTTTTTCCTTTCTACTTACACAAATTGGTTGAACATTCAGACTGCCAACTATCACAAAGGAGTGTAGATAATTCAGCCACATCTCTGAATTTCTTCAGATGGTGGATAACCTCAACAGTTGTGTTGGGCTACTCTCTTTACTTCATTTCATCCTTAGTGATGGTCTGTTCTCTCTTTGAGAGAACTGGGGTACATCTGAAACTGCCCTAAGACACACACCTCTCTGGAAATCCTATCTTTGTCCATTATTTATTTAGACACCACTTCTTATGTATTTTAATGTCCCATTTCCCTGATGGAGAATTTACATAAAAAGCAATTTCATTCATCCCTCAAACCCTTGTTAACCATTTCCAAGGGCTATTTTGAGTGATCAAATGTTATGAAGACTGGAAAGATAAAGTACAACAACTATATATGTTGAACAATGGGTAATCAAATAAGGCATCTGCCATATGATACTTATAAGCAGAACTGGGAACTTTGGATAAATTATATTAATGTAAATAATGTTACAATTTTTCCTATCGAATATTAAAAAAATAAGATTTATAGACAACAGAAGATAAATAAACAAACAATAGTTGGCATACAATAATACTGATAAAATAAGAAATTCTTAAATTAAAAAAAGATTTTATAAAATGGATAAAATATGAAAACACTTTAATTTCTATCTTACATACTATGTTAGAACAAATTAACAAGATTTTGTATCAGCTGTCACCAGTGGTTGTTTTTATTCTCTCTGTCTGTTTTCTTTCCTAGTATTTTTTATATTTCTCTTCCTGTGTGTTCGTTCTGTGTGTGTGTGTGTGTGTGTGTGTGTGTGTGTGTGTGTTTGTTTATTTGTTTTCATGTTCATTCACTTAAGGTCCGAGCATTAGAAAACCTTGCAGTCGGAGACCTGATTTTGCCCTGAAGCCATAAGTCAGTGGTTGTCACAATGCATGAAAATCTAGTGATTTGCTTACAGTGCAGAGTATGACCAATATCCACAACCCACAATTCAAATGCAAAATGGAAATGCTGTAACAGAATCTCTTCAACTTTGCATTTCCACTGGTCTCAACTCATACAAAAAAAATTCTTTTGAAAATAGAGGGGGGAGCAGAAAATGGGTGGGGGGAGGGTGGGCAGCTACATGGATAAGGGCCAGGTATTTTCCTTGAGAGACAGAGGAAATAGAGACCCCGATTCAGCATGATCACATGCTCAAGGGAAGCTGGCTCAGAAACAGATTGAAAAGAATCATGGTTAAAGTGCTCTGGAAAACAGTGGAAGAACAATAAAGGGAAATGTTTCCAAAACCAAATGTGGGGTGGGGGGAGAAGAGAAATTCAAATTTCATAGAAAATGTAGCATTTGGTGATGAGATATGTTGTATATGACTTGTGCACAAAAGGCCATGTCTAGCTTATTCCAGTGCCCTGAAGAGAAGCTGCTGAAACAGAAATATAAAAATAACTATGCCTGGCCTAGTCTGTATGAATTTAAGACTCCAATATGCTGGAAGACTTGACTGATCAACTAGGTTATATCTGACAAGGTACTTATTTGGATGTGTGAATAAAGTTATAAATAAAGGTGAACATACAGATATAATGTGTTCAAACTTTCAAAAAGTGCTTTGAAAAATGTTCCCCTACAGAGATTACAGAGGAAATATGGATGTGAGGATGTGAAGGTGTGTTTTTTTAACTGAGCACACTGGAAAGGAGAAAAAGAAGACATCAGGGGAACAACCATGGGTTTACAAGTAGAGGACTTTGCAATAGACCTTTGTTTAGACCAGAGGTAGGGAACCTGCGGCTCGAGAGCCGCATGCGGCTCTTCTGCCCTTGCACTGCGGTTCCACCAGCTGAGTCGCTGGCCCCATCCTTGCCCACCCTGCAGGCAGCAGGGCGGGTGCACCAACTGCCCGCAGCTGGCTGGGCCGCGCCACGGGCTTCCCCTCTCACCCGCCCCATTGGAGCGGGGCGGGTGTTTTCCCGGCGGCCGGCGAGGCCGAGCCACTGGCCCCATCCTTGCCCGCCCTGCAGGCAGCAGGGCGGACGCATCCATGCGCTTCTCAGAATGAGCGGAGTAAAAGGTTAAAAAAAAACCAATATATACAGTGTTATCTTTATTTTAAATGTCAAAAATTATTTGCAGCTCCAAGTGTTTTCTTTTCCCATGGAAAACGGGTCCAAATGGCTCTTTGAGTGTTAAAGGTTCCCTACCCCTGGTTTAGACCTTTGTTTAGACCTCAGAGGGGGTAATGAAGCTCTCCTGATATCCATTTCAGTGGCAACTTTAGCCCAGGTGTAGCTGGTCTGGGCCCGTGATGAGATACGAACGTGTCACCATCCCAAATAGACTGCACAAAAATTTGGTATTTCTCAAAGTCAGGTGCTTCTCAAATTCAAGGGATCCAGTGCTATACACTCTCTACATACACCCCCTCGGAATTTCTCCACATTCTCCTATTAGAACTGGCTTGGCTCCATTGTAGCCAATAAGGGATTTCTGGGGGTGTCTGCAGGGGGCGCATTTTGTAAGGTAGAGGCAGCAAACTGGCAGGGTTGCTTCAGGAGACTCTCCTAATAAGAGCACCAATGTTTAGTGAAGTTTGGTTCAGGAGGTCCAGTGCTATGGGGTAGCCCCCATATCCCATTAGAAACCATAGGAAACAAGTATTAAAAGCTGCCCCAAACTCGAAAGAAACCTGGAGGAGCTGCTGTAAAAACATTGAGGCCTAAGTAGCTAGGGCAGTGGTGGCGAACCTATGGCACTCCAGATGTTCATGAACTAAGTCAACCCATCTTCACCTGTGATGAAGGTGGGGCTGAATCCAAAAAGGTTACTTCTACATTATTTAAAGTGGTCTAAAGAGGAGACAGAATAACCTAGAACACCCTGGCTGGGATAGGACTGGGGCTGGTGGCAGAAACCCCTTCCTTTACCCCCCAAATACAATCAGCTCAGGGTGTTCTGGAGGAAAAGGAGCTAGGGTCAGTGGCAGCGGCCCTTCTCCTTATTCCCAGATACGAGCGGGAGCCTGGCTGCGACCTCGGTGGGCAAGCTGGCAGCTTTGTGACCAAGTGCCAAGTGTCCTGCGATCCAGAGAGGAGGCGGAGAAACCTGGGACATTTCAACGGGGTTGGGGGTTGGGATCGGTGGCAGAGATTCCCCCCCCCCATCCCTTGGTTTAACCCGGAATCCGGCTGAGCTTGCAGTGGTTGAGCCGGGAGTTCTACGGCCTGGGAAGGCAGTGAGAGAGCCAAGCAGACCGTGTTCCAGGAGACACATTTCTCTTGCTGAATATTTGGGACTAAACCTGCCAGGACTAACTATCGGCAGGAGTTTCCTAACGGCTATTACAGCCCATATACCACCGACCACTTCATTGTTTGTATTAGAGGTTCGGGAACTGGTGGCAGCAGTTCTCATCCTGTGCTGCGAATATGATCTAGCGCCCTCTCCTGGCTCTACGTGGATGCTGCAGCAGCCTGTAGAGTACTCAACTATTCTGCTACATGGACACTATATATATACTATCTATGGCCCACTGGTGAGAGCTTTGGGCATTTACATTCATACCATCTATAGCCCACTGGTGAGAGCTTTGGGCAATTATATCAC
>NC_059426.1:48142163-48178259 GCF_021028975.2 Sphaerodactylus townsendi | reverse complement strand
ATAATTGCCCAAAGCTCTCACCAGTGGGCTATAGATGGGTATGAATGTAAATGCCCAAAGCTCTCACCCAGTGGGCCATAGATGAGTATATAGGCTATAGTGTCCATATGCTTGCTTAGAATAGTTGAGTGCACTTCTAAGAAAGCATCTGCAGCATCCACGTGAGAGCCAAGGAGAGGGCGCTAGATCATATTCTCGCGAAAGCACTTTGGGATGACAGGAACTGCACCATGGTTCCCGAACCTCTAATACAAACAATGAAGTGGTCGGTGGGTATATGGGCTGTAATAGCCAAGTTAGGGGAAACTCCTGCCCGATAGTTAGTCCCTGGCAGGTTTAGTCCCAAATATTCAGCAAGTAAGAGGAAATGTGTCTCCTGGAACCACGGTTCTGCTTGGCTCTCTCACTGCCTTCCCAGGCCGTAGAACTCCCAGCTCAACCACTGCAAGCTCAGCCGGATTCCGGGTTAAACCAAGCGGGATGGAGAAATCTCTGCCACCGATCCCAACCCTGGGCAACCCCGTTCATGAAATGTCCCAGGTTTCTCCGCCTCCTCTCTGGATCGGTGAGAGGGGATGCACTTGGCACTTTGGTCCACAAAGCTGCCAGGCTTGCTCCACCGAGGTCGCAGCCAGGCTCCCACATTTCATTGGGATCTGGGAATAAGGAGAAGGGCCGCTGCCACTGACCCTAGCTCCTTTTCCTCCAGAACACCCCTGAGCCTGATTGTATTTGGGGGAGGTAAAGGAAGGGGTTTCTACCACCAGCCCCAGTCCTATCCCGAAGCCAGAGGGTGCCCTTCTAGGTTATTCTGTCTCCTCTTTAGAGCCACTTTAAATAATGTAGAAAGTAACTCTTTTTTGGATTCAGCCCCACCTTCATCACAGGTGAAGATGGGTTTCGACTTAGTTCATGAACATCTGGAGTGCCATGGAGGTTCGGCCACCACTGCCCTAGCTACTTAGGCCTCAATGTTTTTACAGCAGCTCCTCCAGGTTTCTTTCGAGTTTGGGGCAGCTTTTAATACTTGTTTCCTATGGTTTCTAATGGGATATGGGGGCTACCCCATAGCACTGGACCTCCTGAACCAAACTTCACTAAACATTGGTGCTCTTATTAGGAGAGTCTCCTGAAGCAACCCTGCCAGTTTGCTGCCTCTACCTTACAAAATGCGCCCCCTGCAGACACCCCCAGAAATCCCTTATTGGCTACAATGGAGCCAAGCCAGTTCTAATAGGAGAATGTGGAGAAATTCCGAGGGGGTGTATGTAGAGAGTGTATAGCACTGGATCCCTTGAATTTGAGAAGCACCTGACTTTGAGAAATACCAAATTTTTGTGCAGCCCTATTTGGGACAGACAGTTGTTCGTATCTCATCACGGGCCCAGACCAGCTACACCTGGGCTAAAGTTGCCACTGA
The DNA here is from genome assembly GCF_021028975.2 of Sphaerodactylus townsendi. Lineage (NCBI taxonomy): Eukaryota > Metazoa > Chordata > Lepidosauria > Squamata > Sphaerodactylidae > Sphaerodactylus > Sphaerodactylus townsendi. Next base: position 48,176,839 of record NC_059426.1, on the reverse strand, counting down.
AATGGATATCAGGAGAGCTTCATTACCCCCTCTGAGGTCTAAACAAAGGTCTAAACCAGGGGTAGGGAACCTTTAACACTCAAAGAGCCATTTGGACCCGTTTTCCATGGGAAAAGAAAACACTTGGAGCTGCAAATAATTTTTGACATTTAAAATAAAGATAACACTGTATATATTGGTTTTTTTTTAACCTTTTACTCCGCTCATTCTGAGAAGCGCATGGATGCGTCCGCCCTGCTGCCTGCAGGGCGGGCAAGGATGGGGCCAGTGGCTCGGCCTCGCCGGCCGCCGGGAAAACACCCGCCCCGCTCCAATGGGGCGTTGAGAGGGGAAGTTCCAGTGGCGCCGCCCAGCCAGCTCTCTCGCGGGCAGTTGGTGCCACCCGCCTCTGCTGCCTGCACAGGGTGGGCAAGGATGGGGAGCCAGCTGCACTCAGCCCTGGGGTGGAACCGCAGTGCAAGGGCAGAAGAGCCGCATGCGGCTCTCGAGCCGCAGGTTCCCTACCTCTGGTCTAAACAAAGGTCTATTGCAAAGTCCTCTACTTGTAAACCCATGGTTGTTCCCCTGATGTCTTCTTTTTCTCCTTTCCAGTGTGCTCAGTTAAAAAAACACACCTTCACATCCTCACATCCATATTTCCTCTGTAATCTCTGTAGGGGAACATTTTTCAAAGCACTTTTTGAAAGTTTGAACACATTATATCTGTATGTTCACCTTTATTTATAACTTTATTCACACATCCAAATAAGTACCTTGTCAGATATAACCTAGTTGATCAGTCAAGTCTTCCAGCATATTGGAGTCTTAAATTCATACAGACTAGGCCAGGCATAGTTATTTTTATATTTCTGTTTCAGCAGCTTCTCTTCAGGTTATCGATTGGGTTAGACATGGCCTTTTGTGCACAAGTCATATACAACATATCTCATCACCAAATGCTACATTTTCTATGAAATTTGAATTTCTCTTCTCCCCCCACCCCACATTTGGTTTTGGAAACATTTCCCTTTATTGTTCTTCCACTGTTTTCCAGAGCACTTTAACCATGATTCTTTTCAATCTGTTTCTGAGCCAGCTTCCCTTGAGCATGTGATCATGCTGAATCAGTCTTTATTTCTCTGCCTCATGAAATACCTGGCCCTTATCCATGTAGCTGCCCACCCTCCCCCCACCCATTTTCTGCTCCCCCCTCTATTTTCAAAAGAATTTTTTTTTTTTTGTATGGGGTTGAAGATAGTGGAAATGCAAAGTTAGGAAGATTCTATTTACAGCATTTCCATTTTGCATTTGAATTGTGGGTTGTGGATATTGGTCATACTCTGCACTGTAAGCAAATCACTAGATTTTCATGCATTGTGACAACCACTGACTTATGGCTTCAGGGCAAAATCAGGTCTCCGACTGCAAGGTTTTCTAATGCTCGGACCTTAAGTGAATGAACATGAAAACAAATAAACAAACACACACACACACACACACACACACACACACACACAGAACGAACACACAGGAAGAGAAATATAAAAAATACTAGGAAAGAAAACAGACAGAGAGAATAAAAACAACCACTGGTGACAGCTGATACAAAATCTTGTTAATTTGTTCTAACATAGTATGTAAGATAGAAATTAAAGTGTTTTCATATTTTATCCATTTTATAAAATCTTTTAATTTAAGCTTTTCTTATTTTATCAATATTATTGTATGCCAACTATTGTTTGTTTATTTATCTTCTGTTGTCTATAAATCTTATTTTTTTAATATTCGATAGGAAAAATTGTAACATTATTTACATTAATATAATTTATCCAAAGTTCCCAGTTCTGCTTATAAGTATCATATGGCAGATGCCTTATTTGATTACCCATTGTTCAACATATATAGTTGTTGTACTTTATCTTTCCAGTCTTCATAACATTTGATCACTCAAAATAGCCCTTGGAAATGGTTAACAAGGGTTTGAGGGATGAATGAAATTGCTTTTTATGTAAATTCTCCATCAGGGAAATGGGACATTAAAATACATAAGAAGTGGTGTCTAAATAAATAATGGACAAAGATAGGATTTCCAGAGAGGTGTGTGTCTTAGGGCAGTTTCAGATGTACCCCAGTTCTCTCAAAGAGAGAACAGACCATCACTAAGGATGAAATGAAGTAAAGAGAGTAGCCCAACACAACTGTTGAGGTTATCCACCATCTGAAGAAATTCAGAGATGTGGCTGAATTATCTACACTCCTTTGTGATAGTTGGCAGTCTGAATGTTCAACCAATTTGTGTAAGTAGAAAGGAAAAAGTTATTGATGCAGAGAGACACAGTCATGAGCAAGTACAGTCTTTTCTCTGGGACAAAAGGGGCTCATATCCACTTCGTCAGGGACTGCTTCTGAGGTTTAGAACATGGGTGCACAGTTTTTTCAGCTTGGGATTGGTGAATATCAAGATAATGGAGTGTGCTGAAGGATAGGAAGATATGAATATATCAATAATTAGCCGTTCAAGCCTGCCATACTTGAAAATATCAATGAGGGAAAGGCTCATGGCAATAAAATATAAAATGTAGAAGATAAGTGAGAGATGCAGAGCCTTCATGACCTTGAGGTGAGCCTGCGTGCTGAGGTCTTTACATTGTCAAGGCTGCTCTTCTTGAGATTCTTTCTGTGCCTCCACAATGAGAGAAGCAAAACACCGGATGCCATCAAATGGATGCTAAAACCGACAGCATTAAAATAACATTGGAGAAGATTGAAAACCTTGAAAGTATTACTAGCCTCACTTTGGCTGGTGTTCATGGGCAGATTTCCTGTGAGATTTCGCCATTTTTCATCTTCAAAATACCTAATGATTGGATAAACAGCACAGATTACGTAAAATAGGAGAGATGTTCCGAGGAATCTGGGCACCAACGCCCCAATTCTTAGCTTAAGTCTTGCAAAGAAAGGCTGAGCAAAGTTGGTGACCTTCACACAGTAAAAGACATTGAGCCATGTGGCACACCAGAGGCTGGCTATGTTCAAATAAATCCAGGAGAAGGTGAATACGTGCTGTTCTTTACTTCGCATGTATGTCTCTGGAAAGCTGCAATATACAACTTGGCTGATCACGGAAACCCACTGCAAAAGAAATCTGGAGAGACTTAGAGTAGTCAGGAGGAAATCACAAGGGGACATCTTCCTGTTTTGGAGCCAGTTGTAGCTCATCACCACTATGATGAATCCATTCCCTAAGAGGGAAACAATGGACTCGATTCCAAAAACGATCAGAAAAAAGATACCCACTGGAGAAAACAGGTTTCTGTCTATCACTGCCATTTTCAGAGAGAAATATCTAGATGGGGACAAGGTGAATTAAATTGTGGCTGTCCTGGTTTCTGTGTGATGTTTTGTAGAGAAAAGTTTTGCTTCAGGGTTATATTAATATCCATGGCATGCTATTCAGAAATGGAGATGCAAATCTGAGGAGGATTCTATTACCAGTAATGCAGCTATCATGTTGTACACATCTGTGCAGGGATTTTTTTTTCCTGACTTGCACAGCAAAGAGTATGCCAAGTCTTTGTGAGCCATTCATCCAGTGCTTTGTGTGCAAGTAATTATATTTGCACATGAGTTGGGGTGGAGCCTCTTAGCTAAGGATGTCAGGCTGATGACACTCACTTTAGTGGTAGGGGGCAAAAATGACATTGCACAGTGCATCATGTCCATCCAAAACCTCAGATGTCATAAAAGTCAGTTTTCAGGGGCAACTGGAGCGTTTCCTGGCAAACTAATGTCACATTCAGTTTTAGGCAGAAGTGCTGTCCCCAAAAATAAGACCTACCCTGAAAATAAGCCTTAGCATGATTTTTTGGGACTTTTCAGGATTTACTCCAAAAATAAGCCCAGTTGCAGATTCCCCGGCGCAGCTGATCTGGTCAAGTGGGGGACACAAAATCATGGGGAAAAAAATCAGACATCCCCTGAAAATGAGCCCTAATGCATCTTTTGGAGCAAAAATTAATATAAGACCCTGACTTATTTTGGGGGAAACATGGGGTATGTATGACTAACAGCAAAGCCCATTGCAGGGGAGATGCAATGAGCCGTAGCAAAAGGTTGAAGCAGAAGCCTCTCCCCCTGCAATGGGCTTTACTGGGGTTGTAGCAGTCCCCAACTTATCCTTCCTCATGGCGTGCCACTCATCTGGGTCTGGTTCTATGGCTTAGAGGTGGGAGAAGTGTGCTTGGGGAAGGTGGGAATGTGAGGTTAGGGGGAGGGAGGAGTGGAGGGTGAGAATGTTGTAGCGGTGGGGGGGGCTGAAAGGTGTGGCTGGGGTTAGGAAGGGCGAGTTTTGGGGTAGGGGAGAATTGAAAGTATGCATAGAGGAGGGTGGGGAGAATGGTAGAGGGAGGTGGGGAAGGGGTGGAATGTAGATGTTTGGGGAAGGGGGAGGAGGCATTTGCCAGGCCTTCCAGGCTTCGGGGAATGGGAGGGGAGGGGAGTGGTGTTTGCTGAGTTCTCCGAGGTCCGGAGCACTTTTGTGGGGTGGGGAGTGGTGGGAATGGCATTGGCACTTTGCGAAAGGGAGGTGGGAGAGCCCTTTGCCACACTGTAGAGCAGCACCTCCACAGGCAGCAATGGCCAATGGGAGTGCAGGATGCACAGTGATTGGGTCCCTGTGCACCCTGCACAGTAATTGGCTAAGGATTCGTTGTTGGACATTCTAACCCTTAGCCATTTATGCATAAAGATATCTTGTCATTTCTACCCCTGGACTTTTCTACCTCTGACCCACAGGGCAGGGGGGTGGGGGTGGTGTATATATATTGGCAAGTAAACAATTTAAACAGATAAAAATAGTCAGGATAAATACATACATATCTACGGTCTTTCCCTTCACTTTAGGAAGCACTTCTTCTGATGTGAATAGCATGGATGTATGCTTTGTTCAGTTTGGGATTGGTGAATATCAAGATGATGGAGTGTGCAGCAGGATACAAAAGTAGGACCATGTCAGTAATCAGCCGCTCAAGTTTGCCATAAGGGATAATACTAGTGAAGACGATGATCATGGCAGCAAAATGTAAAACGTAGAAGAAAAGCAAGAGAAGCAAAGGCTTCATGACCCTGAGGTGGGCCTGAGTACTGATGTCCTTGGTGCTGAGGCCAGTCTTCTTCAGATTCCTTGTGTGCCTCCACAGAGAGTAGAGCAAAAGAACTGATGCAGAGACACATATGCCGAAACTGATGGTATTGAAAGCAAGTTGGAATGATGAAAATTCGTATTTCTCTTGAACCTCACTCTGATTCATGTTCTCTGGTAGGTTTTGTGTGAGATCATCTTTCACAGACGTCAGGTTTGGAGGAAAAATGTAGGTGCAAATTATGAAAGCTAGGAGAGATATTCCAAGGATCCTGGGCATCAACATCCCAATTCTTAGCTTTAGCCATGCAAAAAGAGGATGAGTAAAGTTGGTCACCTTCACACAGTAGAAGACATTGAGCCATGTGGCCCACCAGAGGCTGACCATGTTCAAACAGCCCCAAGAGTAGGTGAATACCTCCTCTTCTTTACTATCTATGTATGTCTCTGGAGAGCTGAAAAATAGAAGTTGGCTGATTGTGGAAACCCACTGCAAAAGAAATCTGGAGAGGCTCAGAGTGGTCAAGATGAAATCACAAGGGAGCATCTTCCTGCTTCGAAACCAACTGTAGCCCAACACAACTATGATGAATCCATTCCCAAAGACAGAAACAATGAACTCAGTCCCAAAAATAATCAGAAAAAAGGTACCCAGTGGGGAAAACAGATTTCTGTCTTTCACTGTCATCTTTGGAGAGAAGTATATGAGAAGGGAACAAGTAGATTTTAATTGTAGCTCTCCTGGTTTCAGTATGAAATTTAGCAGAGAAGACTCTGGTGTTTGGGGCTATTTTAATGGTTATGGCATGCTATACAAAGAGCGATATGCAAATGCTAGAAAGATTCTGTTACTAATGAGCAGGTATCATATTGTACACATGCGCTCTGGAATTTTTCCAGATGTATACAACCAAGAGTATATCAATATATTGTACGCAGTGCTTTGAAACATCAGGAACTGAGTTTATAAAAGACCTCCATTCTACTGCCATTACACTGTGTTAGGGAAACATATGAACAATGTGTTGTGTGAAGGAACTGTCAAGAAATTGTTTCTAGTGTAATCCACAAATCAGCTTTTCATTTTATCACGTGGATCCCATTCTGGGAAAAACTTACTACCTACAAGTCCACATGTGCTCTCACATTTGGTTATGCAGATACAGTGAGCAGCCAGGCCACTTGAAACTTAACGAAGAGATGATGGTGCGCAATGTGAGAATTGCCTTAATAAATGGAGTCATCTTACAGTCCTTTGCCATATTTTCCTGTTGACGTTTCAGTTTAGAACCTGCACAATTTTTCAAATACTACTTGGGATTCTTCCCACAAGAATTTAATGTAGATTTCTATAACAGCACAGCCTTCCACACTTCTCTTATTGTGGACTGCACCTATTGGTTGGTTGTACACCAGTGGTGTGGCTCCAAGGGGGCGGGAGGTGCATGATGCACTGGGCGCGTGTCAGTGGGGGCGAGCTGGGTGTGGCAGGGGCGCAGGGCCAAACGTGCCCCGGGTGCAGTTCCCCCTCACTACGGCTCTGTTGTACGCCCATTTCAGAGTCTGGAGCTGTGGCCCATTCACTGACATGTGAACTTCAAGGAAGGATCCAGTAACTGAGGTCCATAGGTAACTGCTGTCAGCTGTTGATTGAAAGGCCTTCTGATCACCAGAAAGGATGTGGCAATTGGCTGGAAGGATGGTTTTCCCCCTTCATTTTGTCTTAATGATGGCAACCTTGTCCTGGAGAGACCATGAGGCTGGTTTTTCTACTTCTATCTTACCTGTCATTTCCCCACCACTTAACAGAAACTCCTGGGGATATTTCTGTTGGTGAAATTATTGGGCAAATTATTGCAGAGCTTAGCAGATCTTAGTAATAAGTGAGACAGAGAGGCACTCAGAGTTTTGTTTTGAAAGAGATAAACTTTACTAGCTATAGGTTGTAAGGAATGAGACCCCAAAAGATGATTTTTAGGGGAGCCTCTCTGCTGGAAGCTTAAACACCTACAGAGAAAAACTTTGAAAAGCATTTTTATTTTCCTGAAAAGCATTCTTTTTTTGCAAACTTATGCTAAAAGATGCCTTAACATAAAACTGCTTGCCTTGCAGAGACCAAGGTTATCTATCTCCTGTACTAGAGGTGTCAAAACCTCCAAAGTTTCTCTTAGAAAATACTCTTTGATGTTGTGTTCTTGTGATTCTCAGAAAAGCCACCTGCTCTCTCCTCCCTAGCCCCCCCCCCTCTCCCAGGGAACTTTAGCTTCATGGTTATTTTGCTTGGCAGCATAGCTAGAGCCAACAAACTGAGTTAAGCCAACCCATTATGCGGAGCAGCATCCAAATTTAGACAAGACATAGACAGGAGGAAGAAAGAGGAGGTGAAATACTAATTAGCCAATCATTAATTCAATGCTGCTTGTTGGCCCATTATCATTATAAAATGAATGTGTGCTATCAAAATTAAAGTCCTATGGACCCAACTAGGCCTAGATTGTTAAGAGCTCTAGTAATAAACTTTCACTGATCTTTCAACCATTTGCCTTTTTGCAACTTCAGATAAGCGTGAAGTCTTGTGAGCTGACACCTCAAGGGGGCTTAGAGTTGTCTGCTGAAAGTAACAAGAAAAAAAGGTTACAAAAGAAAAATGCTTTCTATCAGTTATATCCAGCTAGCAGCCTGAAAAGGAAGATGAAAGGAAGACTACATTCTACACATTCTCATCCCATGTGGGGGTAGAATAAAGGCAACAGGTTAGCTTTTTAACTTTTGGTCATAGGTGCTATAAGAATTGTTAGCTATTTCCAACTGCACTGACCAATGACTAACCCATTGACCCTTCCGATAAGCAGTGATTTCAGCATCTATTTAGCATGCAGACAGTTAACTATTTCCTGACTCAATTGTGTGACAGACACTTGCCAAAACCCAACATAAATTATATGATAAGGTAATCTTTGCTCTAGCAATTCAACCCTAATCTAGTTCGCTCGCTGCCCTTACAATGGCTTTGGAGCCATTAAAAAAACGCCAGAAATACACCCTATCGGTTAAGCCTTTCAGGCATAGTGCCTGGGGCTATGAGAATTTTAGGGCCTATAAGAACAGGGTTAACAAAAAAGTTTACAGCAATTGGGAAGAAAAAAATTCAAAATGAAGATATTTATTTTCTCATCTACAGTACATTATTCTTTGTTTACTTGTCGCTGTTCCCCACCTTACCATATCCCATATTAAAATATTAGGAGAGAAGGATGTGCAAGGGCTAAGGAGGTCCATAAAGGTGGATAGAACAGTTTTTGGAATGTTGTCTTTCTGTCCCTAGTGGTACGTTGGGGCAAGCCGGGGAGTTGAACACGAAAGTGCCTAGGGCCTATGGGAACCATAATTCACTTGCTTCTCTCTCTTCCAGCATTCTTTCTGTGGAATGCTTCTGAGTCCATTCAAGTTTGTCTTTCTACAAGCGAACATCCATGTCTGGCTATGAACTCCCTTGGTTCCCAACAGCAAAAGGAATTCTAGGAGGGCATGGCCACTTCCCTCTGAAGCCTCTACCGCCTTCACCCTGTCTACCAACTCTAACCTGTTGGATAATATTAAGTCACCCACTCTTGTTAGGGAAATCATCCGCTCTGTTGTCCCTCGGACTGGTCCTCCTATCCCTTTGCAGGACCTCAAGGCTTCTATTAATGAGATTGTCTCAATCCTTCATCTCACAAAAGGCAGCAATCTGATCCTCCTCAACCTCTTTCTCTAAGTGCCGTATCAGCTTACACTTTGGACAAGTGTCAAGTGTAATTAGTTACTGATAATAGATAGATAAAATAATGTGAAAGTGTAATTATTCACTATTCATAGAGGTCAGCACAATTTATTCTATTGTTTAAAAGAGTTGTTGATTATATAAGAGTTGATTATACATGTATATTATATGTGATGATTATATGTGCATATGGGTGTGTAGTATATGGGGGTATCATTTTGTATTTTTGCCCCCCCTTCAGAAAAAAAGTAACCTTGTTTGGATGTAAGCTTTTTCCAAGATGGATGGAAGCTTCTTCCAAGCTTCTTGCATTGGAGGACTACTCCCTTTGCTATACCCTGTCCAGGATAAAGGGCCTTTCCCCACTTACCTTAAGTCCCGTGCTACTCTCCTCAAGTCGCACGGGGTCCCCCGGCACTCCCCACTACAGGGGCGGCCAAAACGCAGCCGCACCAACGCTGCAGCTGTCGTGCCCCCTCAGCGCGCGTCATTCCTGGCGATCTTGTAAATGGCGCCTTTTGATGACCCCGCGCAGAGTGTGGGAGTCATTAAGAGATTACCAGTAGCCAGAAATGGCCAGTAGCGCGCTGAGAACCAGCAACTGACATGGGGGAAGTGGTGAGTCGGGAAGCTTGTAAAGATGAGAGCTTGATTGCAGATCGATCCGCTGCTTCTTGGTGGAATTTCTTCTTAGCTGAATACTCTGCTGTGCCCCCAGTGCCTACCTTGTTCAGTTTCCACACGTCCCCAGCTTAAAGTTTTAGAATGTAGTGCCTGCCATTTTCTGTAAGCTTCAGGAGGCTTTGTGCTGCTGCCACCGCCGCCATTTTCCTTATATTTGCAGGAGTTTTCTCTTCTTTCAGTTCTTCTGATGGCCACTGCAATGTAAAAAATAGATGATTAAAGTTTCTTGTTGTGTGTGATCCTGCACACATGTTTTCTTTCCTTTTAAGGAGACATCCATGAAGCTTTGCAGAGTTGATATAAGAGAATTGAAGGTGCTTGGAGGGTTGATCTACCTCCTATTAAGAAACATTGGGTAGGCAACACTTCTTAATGGGAGGTAGACCAATCTGAACACCTGTGAACATTGTTGTTTGGGGCAGGAAAACGTAGAAAGGCTTTTGTGAATGCATTGGACTGTGTGCTTGCAAATATTTAGGCTGAGTGACCTTGGGCCAGTTACATTCTCTCACCCTAGCCTAATTTCCAGGGTCGTTGTGAGGCTACAATGGAGGAGAGAGGACACGTGACATTCCCTCTCACAGGAACACACTTCAGGGAAGCCCCATACAGTGGATTCAATGGGTGCAGCGTGTTCACAGGCAATGTTACACTCTCTTACCAGTGGTGGGATTCAAATAATTTAACAACCAGTTCCGGTGGTTGGATTCAAATAATTTAACAACTGGTTGTATACAAGCACCATTTTAACAACCAGTTCTGCCGAAGTGGTGCGAACCTGCTGAATCCTGCCACTGCCTCTCACCCTAGTGCCGTGGTGGCGAACCTATGGCACTCCAGATGTTCATGGACTACAATTCCCATCAGCCCCTACCAGCGTAGCCAATTAGCCATGCTGGCAGGGTCTGATGGGATGTCAGATCCATGAATTTATCTGGAAGTCTCATGGAGATAACCACAATGACTATAGTGTAACTTGCAGGGTGGTTGTGAGGCTATACTAGAGGAGAGGAGAATGATATGAGCTGCTTTGATTTCTCACCTGGGAGAAGGTGGTATGTAAATAAATTGTAGAAATAACAACACGTTCCTGTTCAAAACAATGGCAGGTTTATTAACAAAAGTTCATTAATTAATTTAAAAGAAACCATATGTCTTCACAAAATTCTTTGCTGACAGAAGAATTGTTATCTGAGTTGGCCATTTTCACCACCATTTTTCCTGCTGCTACTCTGTGGGCCATTTTATATATGGCGGGAAGAGTCTCTGAGTGAAAAGAGTCACGTTTTCGCCAGTTCTTGTTTATGGTGATAAAAATTTTCTTGAAAAGAAATTCAAAGTTTAATGGTACCACAGGATAGTTTTAAGAAAAGCTGCAAATAGAAGCAACTCTAAAGCTTGTTTATATTCAGCACTATTTTCTCTGGCAGAAGCAGCCTCCTGTCACTTCCTATGCACACTGCAGGACCGCACTTTCATCTTTAGGAGCAGCAGTGGCGTAGGAGGTTAAGAGCTCGTATATCTAATCTGGAGGAACCGGGTTTGATTCCCAGCTCTGCCGCCTGAGCTGTGGAGGCTTATCTGGGGAGTTCAGATTAGCCTGTACACTCCCACACATGCCAGCTGGGTGACCTTGGGCTAGTCACAGCTTCTCAGAGCTCTCTCAGCCCCACCTACCTCACAGGGTGTTTGTTGTGAGGGGGGAGGGCAAGGAGATTGTAAGCCCCTTTGAGTCTCCTGCAGGAGAGAAAGGGGGGATATAAATCCAAACTCTTCTTCTTCTTCTTCTTTATCCTAAACTGGGTATAATTCAGTTGTTCAAACAAGGCAAGGCATAGGGAATTTGATTGGTGCCCAAGAGATGAATACTCTGGAAATATTCTGGGGTCCCAGGAACACTGTAACTACAATCCTTTTCTTTTTAAGTTTAACATCTACTCCCTGAAATGTTCAGTAGGGATTCCAATTGGATAGAAACCAACCACACACAACTGGTTAGATATACAATTAAATTGGTTTATTAAGCACAATGGAATAAAGCAGCCAAAAAGAGTACATATGGGTGTGTGATAATTCACTTACCCACTAAAACACATGGTGTCAGGTGAGCATTATGGGGACAGAGGGGCAGGGATACAGTCTCTGACTTCAGTGTTAGTCATCAAAATAAGGCTGAGTCTTCTCAGAGATGGCAGGTAGAAGCAGATCTTCATATACATATCTCATCTCACTCACTGTCAAGTTAGAGACGACTGAATCAGATGACCATCTGAACTTCTTGGCCATTTCTGTCTGATGCCTAATCACTCTGAGCTCCAGTGTGCATGTTACCAAAAATCATTATCAGTGCCTTCACAGAGACTGGTGGATGTGGACAGATACTATTTTCAATGAGCTGGCATTGGAGTAACTCTGCAATGCTTTACTGAACAAGAACTAATGCATGCAAAGGACTATACACAAAATAAATGATGAAGCATTTTGGAAATTGTGCCAGCCAACCCCTTGAATTCTTGTATATAATACATTTTAAAAGTCTTATTTGGCTTGGAGGGATGTTTGCAAAGGTTGTAGCATTTCCGTTGAAGTTCAGGAAGGAATGATCAGATGGCGAGATGACTCTAAACTTGAAACCCCCCCTTCCACTCACATCCCCTTTTCGGTAACAATCAAAATGTTGGGTATCCATTTCCCATGGTAATTTGATCCTGACACTCATTCATGCAATCTTTGTGGCATCAAAATGGTTTGTATACAACATGGCTTGCAAACAAATGTTAAATAAGGTACAGGTGTAGCTCATCCACGTCTCCCTCTTTTGCCCTTCTTCAACTTTCAGTCATTTGTATATAGCTGATCCCTGTATGATTAATTTTGATAGAGCCTGAAACACGATTAGCTGCTACACAGATTACCTGATTATGAAGAATACATTAGTATAACTCTCATTCAATTTAAGATATGTGACAAACAAAGGCCATTTACGAATGTGTGGTCTCTTTTGCTTTGAGCATACATTCCCTTCCAGTTTGATGCTTCGTTATGCACATATTCCCCCCTCTTCAGGTCTCATATACCTTCAGATCAGAGACTCCCCATAGTTTCAGAATGCTGTTTTAAGTGTGACTTTTTCTCTCTCTTTGCAAGGTAAGTGAAGGAGGTCACTATTGCTGTGCTTTGAGCTTCCCTTGGGGTTCTCGCTTTAGCGAGAAGGAGCTATTCACTGGCATAGCTACCAGTCAAACCCTCCCCCATCAGAAGACTTCAGAGGGTGCAACTCCTAACATGCATGGCAATGAAACAGAAGGCGTGCAGGCAAAATGGCAGATCAGTCAGACAGAGACACTTTGAAAGACGTTAATATGATCAAAAAGACATGAGGAAAACCCACTTCGAAGTGAAGATTGCTTCTCAGCCGCAAAGTAAGCGTGACATGCATAAAGGGCCAAAGACTCTCTGAAAAGTCTGAACCTCGTACATTTTACATGCAAACGTTGAATATTTGAATCACAAAGGTTACTCCATGATACAATCTAGCACGCCAGCATAGAGCAAATAATGCCCAACATGGACTGAAATTCAAAATTGTGTGTGTGTGTGTTCCATTGAACACAAAATAATCTGGAGGAGGTGGAGAGGCTTCTAGAAGCATCCAGGAAAACTGTGAAATGCTAGGTTCATTTACTACAGATAAAATATAGCAAGTGCTTGCAAACTGTGAGCTTCCTTGCGTTTGCATCTTGTAAGCTTCATTCAGCCCTAGTGCCACTAGAAAAACATGGGCATCTTCTCCTGATGCCCAGGAAACAAACACACATTTCTTTCAGTTTGGGGTTGGTTACTAGTAACATGATTGAGTGAGCAGAAGGATAGGAAGAAAGCAGAAGCAAGGAGATCAGATGCCCAAGGCTTTCCATCCTAAAATCGTTGAACAACAAGATAATGTTTACAACAAAATATAAAACAAAGAAGAAAAGAAAGAACAGTAGAGACTTCATGACTTTCAGATGGGCTTGAGTGCACAGAGATCACGACATCCAGGCCGTTTTTTCTCAGATTCCTCCTGTGCCACCACAGAGAGATAAACAAAAGAATGGATGCAGCTAAGCATATGATAAAACAGAGGGTATGGAGAGGGACCTGGACAGGACTTAACCTGTTAAACACTTCTTTAGTTTTAGGGTTTTTGTGCCCTGTTAGGTTTCCTGCTGGAGTGTGGCATTTTCCTTGATTCACATAAATTATGAATGAAGGGACAGAAAAAACCACATAAACAGTAAAGGGAATCACAAGCAATGCTGGCACAAGCCTGTCAATTCTTGACACCAGCCAAGGGGGGGGGGGGGGGGGCTGAGCAAATGCTTGGCTGACCTTCAAGAAGCAGTAGAAAAGCTTATTAAAGAGCAATGTCGCATGAGAAGCTAGCCATGTTGCAGTAGTTCCAGACAAATGTTTCATGATCTGTTCTAGCACAATAAATTCCCATAGAAGTCCTTGGAGAGCTGAGATAAAGATTTTGATTCATCAGTGAGGTGTGTTGAATCAGAAATCTGGAGATGCTCACACAGGTCAGGAGAAGGCAGGAGGGATCAGTTTCCGGACTTTGGGACTAGACTTGGAGGCAGGGTGGTCAGGCAACAATGGACAGCATTCCAGGGCCGGACAGAAAAAGAATACTAAAAGGCTGGTGGGACCCATTATTGTCACTTGGCAAAGTCAAGAGCTTTCCATGACATGGTTTACTTGATCATTCTGGAGACAACTTCTGCTGGCTGTCAAATAGACAGAGAGAGAACCAAATTGCAGACTGGCCAATGACCCAACTGTCCTTTTCTGTGTTGCATACTTAGCATCAAGGGGAGATAACTAAATTTACGCATGACCAATGCCTTTGGAACATATTTCCTTTCAATCAGAATTCCCTGGATATTTTATTTGGATTTTACCAAAATATATTTAATCAGGACTAGTTGCAATATTAAAATATACTTTCTAGATATGAATAAATTCAGAGTTTTGGTGAAGGATTAAACAATTTGTTTTGCTGCATTTGTTTTGCTGCATTCCATTGTAGAAAGTGCTGTCCAAGTTTTTAAAGACATCTACTTGATGTGAAAAGGCAACAATCAAAATTCAAACAAGGGAGAGGGGAACCAAATCCAACTCAAGATCCAGATCAGGAACCAAAATAGTTGAGCTATCATAAAATAACAAAATACTATGTTCTTTATTGTGTGCACAAATTCATAAAAAGATTTAAAATCAAACATATGCACTGCTTACCCTGCAGCTGTTTGCTACACAGTGGGTTTTTCCTGTGTTTTTTTGTTTACACAGAGATCTTTTCCTGTGGGTTCCATTCAAATCAAACTCAGTGCCATTTTGTCTACCTCTCCTTTAACTGTCCCTTCTGTGGAAACTCCATCTAGAGTTGCCTTTCACTTTTTTTTGTGAGTGCTATCTTTGGTCTAGTCCTTTAAATACTTAAGTTTTATGTCAGTTATATCAATTAGTGTGATTTTTTTAAAACCAGCCCTTTTGATCCTCCTGAAGTGGGACCTGGAAGAGTAGGAGAAACTGCTGTTGCGTGGGTGGGAGAAGGCAGAGAAAACCAGAGGAAAGCGAAAGCATACTGATTCTCTTAACTTTCCCTGCAAAGAGAGAAGAAAAGCCTCACTTTGAGAGCTTTCAGAAACCACAGAGATTCCCTGAACTAAGAGTACAGTGAGTTCTGAAAATGGGAAAATGTGTATGTAACTGAAAATCCAACCCACAAGAGAGATGTATACTCAATGGGAAGGGAGATCGCAAGTGCGTAAATGGCTAGGGTGGCTTCAATACCTAAAGGTTTGTAATCTTTTTATGAGTTTATGTACACAGTAAAGAAAATACTACCTTGAGGCAGCAAGCAAGAACTGGAATTATCTGGGTGTTACATCTGGAAGTGTTTTTTATTTAGGGTGAGGCAATCTTCCCGTTTTCTGGCCCTCCATATTTAGGCCCTTTCTTCACAAGTCATTTAAAATGTTTTGAGGCAGGAAATAAAAGGGTTCCTCCGTAAAGTTCCACATTGTTTTTATTTCCGAACATTTTATTTTCTGACTCAAAATGTTTAAAATGAATTATCTTTTAAAACAATTCTCTAGCTGATACATTCTTCAGTTGCTGTGCAATCTACTATGTTTCCCAAAATTCTCTGTTTCCCCATTGCACACCAGAGGCTGATCAAATTCACATAAATCCAGGAAAGAACTGAATGCCTTTTCTTCTGTGCAAAGCTTGTATGTCTCTGAAGAACTGAAATATACCAAGTGGCTGATCAGGACAATCCACTGCCAGAAGAATTTGGAGATGCTCAAAGTCATCAAAAGGAAATCACAGGGGAGCATCTCCCTGCTTTGGAATCACCTGTAGCTGAGCACAAGTAAGATGAAACAACCGACTATCTCAAAAATGATCAGAAAAAAGATACCTAGTGGGGAAATCAGGTTTCCGTCCATCACTGCCATCTTTCAAGAGAAATATCTAAAAGGGGAACAAGAGGATTTTAGTTGGCCGGGTCTCTGTGTGATGTCTTGCAGAGAAAAGTTTGGCTTCAGGGGCTACATTAATAGCCATGGCGTGCTATTCAGAGAGGGAGATGCAAATCTGAGGAGGGTTTCTGTTACTAATGATGCAGTCAGGTATCATATTGTACACATCTGTCCAGGGATTTTTTTCCCCAAGAACATGACAATTCTTTGTGGACAATTTTCACAGAGCTGAGCAGCCCCAAGTAGGAGTCCTTAGGGGGGGGGGGAAGGGGGTAGGGCGGGAAATCTGTAGCAGTAAAGAGTGCTGAAAGGAGTCTACCAGTCTGTATACTTAATTAGGTGGATCAAGTTTATTCCAGGAGTCTTCCCACTTTTCAATGAAGTAATCAATTTATGTATTTCTGAAGAGGATACTGAATGCCAATGTGGCAAATCACAAATATTTTTATCTACTAGAGGCAAATGTTCCGATGTTGCATACAGATATCTAAAATAATTCTCCCATATAGCTGGGGTAATTACTTATTTCGTTAATTTAACTGTTCCACTAATATTGTTTGAAGTCAGTCTCCAGAACAATGAGTGATTCTTGGCCTTATAGCCAAATTTAATTGGGCCCAGTCTTTTATCATGGATAATTTCTTTTTCTGACATATCATAGTCTTATAGTTCCTTTTCTGAGTTTTCAGTTGTTTATTTAATTCCTCTGAAAGAGTACATCTAAATCTTTGGAACAGATTTAGATCATCACTGAATTTGCATGTTGAGGTGATAACGAAAAATTGAGATATTGGATAATTCACTATGCCATTGCAGCACTGATATGCAGCGTTGCTTTTGTTTCGATTTCGCTATTTCCTATTTGGTCAGCTGGGCCATATGTACCCATAAAATTCAATGCTAGGTACCAGAGAGACAAACTTTATGAAAGACACAGGCAATTAATTATATATTTTTATTTAAACTACAAACATGCTTAAAAGTATACAGTATTTTATTTAACAGTCTTTGGGTGAGTGTGGCTGGCTCACGGTCCGGATAAGAACTCTCAAGGGATTGGATCCAGCCTGCAGGCCGTATGTTTGACACCCATGCTCTACAGAGTACAGTTGGCAAGAACAGGCCAAAACTGAGGTGTGATGGAGAAGATTTATTGTAGTCTGATTTGTATACATTTGTCAACCACTATCCTGTTAAAAGGGACTTACAATCCTAGCCAACTGACTAAGTCCATTGAAGTCAATGGAATGAGAAAGTTTAGAATTGCATTGTAACCTGCTCATGTCCATCCTACTTTGGCTAAGGGAGCCTACATAATCTTACAAATATTTTCACATTGCAGAAGCTCTGCAATGCTGCAGTGTTTTTATCAAAGCTTCCTTCACTTCCTTGTTCCTCAGACTGTATATCAAAGGATTGAACATGGGGATGATGATGCTATAGAAGAGAGAGACTATTTTGTCCTGTTCTGGTGAGTGACTGGATGAGGGTCTCATGTACATAAACATGGCGCTGCCATAGAAGAGCACCACCACAGTAATATGGGAGCCGCACGTGGAGAATGCTTTGCCCCGACTGTGTGCTGATTTTGTTTTGGAGATAGCTCTCAGGATGCGGACATAAGTCATCATGATAAAGGAGGTGGGAGTGATCAAGGTGAAAATGCACCCCAGTAAAGTGACATTTTCAATAATGTTAGTATCAGCACATGCCAGCTTCAGCACTGCCGGCATTTCACAGAAGAAGTGGTCGATCAGATTGGGACCACAGAATGGCAGACTCCAGGTGAGGGAAGTGTGTAACACGGGCAACAAAAAGCCACAGGCCCAGGATGTTAGAGCTAGTGTGAAGCACGCTCTCGGGTTCATGAGGAATGTGTAGTGCAAGGGCTGGCATATTGCCACATACCTGTCGTAAGCCATTACGGCAAGCAGAATGCATTCAGTGATAGCCAAGCTGAGAAAAACATGCATCTGAACGATGCAACCAATTGTCGAGATGGTTTGTCTCGGGTGCTGGAGGTTGACCAGCATCTGGGGGATGGTGCTAGAGGTATAGCAGATGTCCACACAGGAGAGGTGGCTCAGAAAAAAATACATGGGAGTATGTAGTCGAGAATCCAACCAAATAAGCATTAGTATGATTGTGTTGCCTGCCAGCGTGATGGTGTAGACCACAGAAAACAATCCAAAGAGAATGAGACGGACCTTCAGGCTCCTGGAGAGACCCACTAGGAAGAATTCAGCCACTGAGGTTTGATTCTGCATGTTAGCTTTCCAGTCAGTGCAAGAGAAAGCAACCTGTGCAAGAGAAAGCAAGAGGAGCAGCAGTGGCGTAGGAGGTTAAGAGCTCGTGTATCTAATCTGGAGGAACCGGGTTTGATTCCCAGCTCTGCCGCCTGTGCTGTGGAGGCTTATCTGGGGAATTCAGATTAGCCTGGGCACTCCCACACACGCCAGCTGGGTGACCTTGGGCTAGTCACAGTTCTTCTGAGCTCTCTCAGCCCCACCCACCTCACAGGGTGTTTGTTGCGAGGGGGGAAGGGCAAGGTGATTGTAAGCCCCTTTGAGTCTCCTGCAGGAGAGAAAGGGGGGGATATAAATCCAAACTCTTCTTCTTCTTTATCATCTGAATTTAAATGCTGGGTAGGAAGAGTACTGAACATGCTTAAAAATTCTATTTGGTTAATGTCGTGAGATATACCTCGTTGGCAATTCTATGATATGTATACCTAATGTAACTGAGAGGTCCTCAGGTAATGCTGAACCGGTGGGCACTTTTTGGATTTGGAGAAGTGCTTTCATAAAATGGCTGCCATAGAAGGCAGGACCAGTGTAAAATGTCTGCTGCAGGGACACAGAAATAAAATGTTGTGAGTTTCTAAGACAAACATTCTTCTATAATTAGACCAGATGTTCCCAGCTGAGTTTTCCCTGAAGACCCATATGTGATACCTCCTGGGGCTTTTTTCCTAAACCCTCCCTATGAGGTAGAGGAAAGATAGGAATCACTATTTGTTTAGGGAAGATGTAAGCAGACATCACCAAGGCACACACGGGCACCACAATGGAACTCACAGGGGTGCATGATGTTTTATGACTCAAAATCCATGACACACTGAATTCACATCCATGTTTTCATATTGAACATGTTCATTTTCAGATAAAGAATTCATCAATATAATCTGGAAATCTATCAAATAGTATCAAATCACATTCATTTCAAGAACATTTGAGCTCCTACTTCCCACAACAACTTGAGACAGATTTTCTTTGCTACAGTTGCAAACTTGTTACATTTAACAGGGTCTGTTTAACCAGCACCAGGGTCTGTTGGCAAGAAAATAAGCGATTAGAACCTCAGGTGACCATTAAACATGCTGAAACTACAAAACATGGCCATTTTGTTTCTCAGGGAATCATGAAATTATGCCAAACATTAAGAAGCTGTTGAACTTTTCCCCACTGATGCCACGTGTTTTTTCCCCATTGTTCTCCATTTCCAGGGTTTGTGGTGCATTGCTTCTGTACATAAAGGTAAAATGTACCACCTAATTCCAGCTGACATGGCAATTGTCTTGCTATTTTCAAGGCGAGATATGGCAGAGGTGATTTGCTGTTGCCTTCCTCCTTATGACAACCCTGGTCTTGCTTGATTACCTCCTATCAAAGTTCTGACCATGGTCAACCCTGCTTAGCCACCAATCTTTGAGAAGAGGGAACTAGTCTAATGTAACCCCTTGTGTCCCCAAGGTCCAAGTCCCCAAAGTCTAGAGTAATTCTAATAAAATATAAATCCAACTTATTAAACTACAATAGAAAGCATTTGTGCAAGCTTTCCCAATGACATCACCACTAGTTCACTAAAAACTATCGCGTAGTTCAGAGTCCTCTTTGGCAGATCCACACTTGCAGACTAGCACTGTGTGGAGCTTCCTGAGACCAGAGTCTGGAGCAGAATCCTCAAAAATCCTTCTTGCCACAGCAGGGAACTGTTTCCTGAGAAAAGACACCAGGTGGAGTCTGCCAGCTTGGTAGTTGCCCTAGGAGCATCTCCCCTTTTCTCTTAGCCAGAGGCAAGAGATGGGGGCAGCTCTGTACTAGGGTGCTTCGGCACAGTTCTTCCAGGAGTTCCAGCTAGCAATAAAGGCCTGTTCCTTAAGAACATAAGAACAAGTAGCTGGATCAGACCAAGAGTCCATCTGGTCCAGCTCTCTACTGCTGTGAGTGGCCCACCAGGTGCCTTTGGGAGCTCACCTGCAGCATGTGAAAGCAATGGCCTTCTGCGGCTGTTGCTCCCGATCACCTGGACTGTTAAGGCATTTGCAATCTCAGATCAAAGAGGATCAAGATTGGTAGCCATAAATCGACTTCTCCTCCATAAATCTGTCCAAGCCCCTTTTAAAGTTATCCAGAGTTAGTGGCCATCACCACCTCCTGTGGCAGCATATTCCAAACACCAATCACACGTTGCGTGAAGAAGTGTTTCCTTTTATTAGTCCTAATTCTTCCCCCCAGCATTTTCAATGTATGCTCCCTGGTTCTAGTATTGTGAGAAAGAGAGAATAATTTCTCCCTGTCAACATTTTCTACCCCATGCATAATTTTATAGACTTCAATCACATCCCCCCTCAGACGTCTCCTCTCCAAACTAAAGAGTCCCAAACGCTGCAGCCTCTCCTCATAAGGAAGGCACTCTAGTCCCTCAATCATCCTTGTTGCCCTTCTCTGCACTTTTTCTATCTCTTCGATAGCCTTTTTGAGATGTGGCGACCAGAACCTTCCTCTTCCAGTTACAGTTGCTCTGAATAAGGATTGCTCAACTCTTCCCAGGTACTGCAGTTCTCATGAAAGAGAGTTTTTCCAGCTAGCAAATTCAGCTCTTTCTGTTCTGTCCTTTTTCAGCTCCAAAGCTTGTAAAGCAGGCTTTGCCCTTCATAGAAGCACCCCATTCTCTAAAGTGTATAAAACAGGCTTTGCTCTTCATAGATGACTATACGCCCCAATGCTTTTCAATCAACCCCCTCTTGTTCTTTCAGCTAGCCCAGTCCTGCTTTGGACTACCTTTTAGTATTATGGTGCTTATTTCAATAGCATATCCCATGAGTCTTTGCTGAATATGCACATTACCACAAGCCTATACATATATCAGTTATCTGTTCTGGCCTAAGGTCTATCAAAATATCTGTAGTTTCCTAGTCAGACCTAGGCCTAAAACTTTTTGGGTTTTTCAGTACAGACTACACTAGATGTTCCTTTCTGCTGTAACAATCATCCAACTCAGACTTATTTGCCAGCCGACTATATTGGCAGGCCCTTCCACGAAGTGATCTCTCTCTTTTTTGAATAAAAAGTTATTATTTTTCACAAAGCATAACAGCAACAAAGAAAAGGATACAGGTAGAAAGGTAATAAGTATGCAGATACATAATAAATGGATCTGCACTGCTTATTATGTTGCAGGTACAAAAGAAAAAAAAGAAAGATTGAAAGTGACACTGAGAAGGGGAGGGGTGTAAGGAAAAAATGGAGAGGTAGCTTCTAAAGCCGAAGACAGCTCACACTTAACTGATCCTGAATGTTTTCAGAACTAGTAGGTCTAAGTCAAACCCTAGCTAGTTTACCTGTTCAATGTGAAGGTCTCCAGAACTTCTGGAGGGGCTGGCGTCAGACCCAGTCTGCTGTGATGCTGCTCCATTCAGTAAAGTGCAACAGAGAGCTTCTGCAAGCTCAAATTAGTTGAATCACCACAGGGGTGTAATGCCCATTGGGCAAGGTGGGCAGCTGCCCAGGGCATCACCTTGTGGGGGGCACCAAAAATGCAGGGTTCGTTTTTGGGTATTTTTAGTGGTTTTCCGTTTTTGGCCCGTGGGGGGGGGGCGCAGTTTCTAGGCTAGCGGCACCAAAATTTCAGGGTATCATCTGGAAACTGTCCTTATGCTACCCCCCAGGTTTGGTGCAGTTTGGTTCAGGGGGTCCAAAGTTATGGACTCCCAAAGGGGGTGCCCCATTCCCCATTGTTTCCAATGGGAGCTAATAGGAGATGGGGGCTACACCTTTGAGGGTCCATAACTTTGGCCCCCTGAACCAAACCTGGGGAGTACCATTAGGGCAGTCTCCAGATGATACCCCCCCCCCCACAGCCTGCAACCCCCATTGACAGCAATGCAGAAAACTCAATGCAGAACAAAGATTCTTGGGCAAATTTCTGGGATGTTCCTGCAGGGGGTGCATTTTTTGACATAGCGGCACCAAAATTTCAGGGTATCATCTGGGGAGCTGTCACAGTAAGCACCCCTAAGTTAGTCTGTGTGGTTTAGTTCGAGGGCCAAGACATAAGACCCTTAAAGGGGGTGCCCCATCCCCCATTCTATACCAATGGGAGCTAAGGAGATGGGGGCTACCCTTTTGAGGGTCCATAACTTTGTCCCCATTGAACCAAACTGCACCAAACTTGGGGGGTAGCATAAGGACAGTCTTCTGATAATACGCTGAAATTTTGGTGGCGATATGTCTAAAAATGCCCCCCCCCCCTTGCAGGCACCAATGACCTGGTGCAAAATAAAATTTTGGGTTGTGGTGGGGTGGCCGCCCATGGGGGGGCATCCAACTCAGGTTTTGCCAGGGCTCCAGTTTGCCTCGTTACACCCCTGAATCACCATATTCCCCAGATGTCACCATGAAGCGATCTCATGACTTCACCTCTGCTGTTCTTTTCAGACTCCCAACAGGGCTGACTCTCATTTAACCCACCCAAGTAATTTCTTGGGACTTAGTGAAGTAAGATACTTAAAGGGAATTACCTGAGAGGCTCACCTCACTCCCAATACATCTGAGAACCCAAGCACATGGTAGACATCCTGTCCTGGGCCCACAATATTGCTGGCAAGATCAGAATTCCCTAGTGTGTTTCTTGCATTTGACTTGAATCCTTCCAGTGGTACCACAGATTTGACTTGAATCCTTCCAGTGGTACCACAGGATCAAAAGGGATGGGTGATCCCTGCTTGGCACAAGAAAATACATTTGAACTGCCTCAGGAGAAGATCCAGATTCAAGTCCCGTAGACCAACAAGATTTCCAGGATATAAGTTTTCAAGAGTCAAAGTTTTCTTTGTCAGATGGTATCAGCTTTGACTCTTGACACATATATCCTGGAAATCTTGTTGATCTATAATGTGCTGCAGGACTCAACTCTAGATCAACAAGGCTGCCCTACTGAAACTACCTCAGTAAAGGAAGGAAAATGTGATGTGTTGCTTCTGGATCCTTCAGAATTAAAACCTTTTTTTAAAACTGATGACAGCAAGCAAATGCTTCCCATATCAAAATATCTGAGGGATCTGTGATTGAATAAATCCTAGACTATAAGAAGAAGCAAATGAGAGTGGCAAGGATAACATTTTTGTGGTACTATATTTTAATCCCAAAATTATGCCAAGAGTTGTCATTTGTATTAAGGGATGAAAGAATACAACAATCTTAGAGAGAGAAAAAATTCTCTTTTGAAGGATTATATTTATGAATGTATTGTTTACGTTCCACCCTTTTGGGGCTCAAGGCAGCTTAGGAGTAATAACTTAACCTCCGCCATTTTAAAACCAACGGAGACAATTACCGATGGAAATGCAGCGCTTAAGCGGATGGATGAAAGGCATGCAAACAGGCGACTCAGTAGCAGAGCATTAGGTTGGCATGCACAAGGTCTTGGTATCTACAGTCAAAGAATCTGGCAGCAGGTGATGTGAAAGACCTCTCTATCTGAGACCCTGTAGAGCTGCTGCCTCTCCAAGTAGACTTTGGTGCACCAAGGGTCCGATTTAGTATAAGGAAGCTTCATGGGTGTTCGAACATTAGCTATCCAAATTAAAGGAGAACATGATTGCCATCCTCAGCACACTCCAATGAACTTTCAAGGAAGAATTAGAAAGAGGATCTAGCTCAGGGGTAGGGAACCTTTAACACTCAAAGAGCCATTTGGACCCGTTTTCCACGGGAAAAGAAAACACTTGGAGCCGCAAATAATTTTTGACATTTAAAATAAAGATAACACTATATATATTGGGGTTTTTTTTTTTACCTTTTACTCCGCTCATTCTGAGAAGCACATGGATGCGCCCGCCCTGCTTCCTGCAGGGTGGGCAAGGATGAAGCCGGAGGCTCGGCCTCGCCGGCCACCAGGAAAGCGCCCGCCCCGCTCCAATGGGGCGGGTGAGAGGGGAAGCCAGCGGCGCGGCCCAGCCGACCGTGGGCAGTTGGTGCGCCTGCCCTGCTGCCTGCAGGGCGGGCAAGGATGGGGCCAGCGGCTCGGCTCGTGGAGCCACAGTGCAAGGGCAGAAGAGCCGCATGCGGCTCTCAAGCCGCAGGTTCCCTACCCCTGCTCTAGCTGTTTCTGTACCTTTACATTACATTTACTTTGGAATACAGAAGTACATATACTTTGGAGTGAGTCCAAAGGATCCCAATGGGACTTACTTCCAGCTAAATATATCTGATGCCACTATCCCTGTGATTACCCATCCTTGCATGTAACAAGACAGTTCAAAAAATCTACCCCTTTACCTGGAGACATCAGGCAGGAAATATTGCTAGGATGAGTCCATCTAGCCTAGAGAAAGGTGATAGAGGTTTAACTTCACCTGAGAATTATATAATCTTCAACCAAATAGATCTGACAGTATTTTCCACATAGGGAACAACGTAGACCATGCCAGTGCTCCATATCCAAACCACTTTTAACTGGTGACTGGAATAGGAACATGTCTGGTACTTTGATTCTCAAAGGATTTTAGTGGATTGCTTGAAGCACAAAGAATGCTTTACCAAGAGATTCCTCAGGGAGCTGGTCCCACCTTCCCTCTTTGAAGTATTTTTTTTCCTGCTGAACATCAAACCAAAGATTAATATTTCCCTTGGTGCTGTGTTGTTTCTAATTGTATCTCCTGACTTCAGAATAAGGAGACAATTCTGTTTAGAAAGAATATCATCCAGGGTATTATCTACAGGCTTATAGATTCTGATGTAACACAGGTTTGTGGGGTGCTTCTGAACCTGGGTTGAGAAAGTGTGTAAATGCATTTGAATATGCATGTGGGGCTTCCCCCTTTACCTTGTATTTAGGCCGATTGTGCTGTGTCAGGGAGGGATAGTGTGAGTCTCCAGTTTAGCTTAGGAGTGAATTGGCTTCTGGTTTTTTTTGCTGTCATGTCAAGAATTTTCAAGGCAAGAGACATTCAGAGAAGGTTTGCTATTGCCTGCCTCCAAGTCCTAACCCTGGTATTCCGTGGAGGTCTCCCATTCAAATACTAGCCAGGGTGAGGCCTGAAAGTGTATGACTGGCCCAAGGTCACCCAACAAGCTTCCATGGCATGAATGGGGATTTGAACCCGGGTTTCCCAGGTTCTAGTCCAACACCTGCTACTGCACCATGCCAGCTCACAGATACTGCTAATTCCTACTTGCTTTTGAGTGAGTGTCTTTTGTCTCTCCCTTATGCCTTTCACCTATCTACCTTTCTGTTTCATACCAAGGGTTGTAGCTTGACCCCCACTTGTTCACATTCACTCGCATTTGTTTTCCGAAGTAGCCTTTCGTGTTGTGTTTTTCCTCCCACTTTTCTTCCAGGTCTAGCTTGGAGTAATGCACTCCAGTAGCTAACTATCCGCCATTTTTATTAGAGAACCGACAGAAGCCACAATTGCGTTTTACTGTGTGGTTTCCGGAGCTGTATATGGCCGTGTTCTAGCAACATACAATGTAGAGGACACACCAACTGGGAGGGGAGGTTCTTGCACCTCTTGCCATTAGATTTTCAGATCACTGCGGTTCAAGGAACACATTATTTGGTTTTAGGGTGTACATGTTAAGATGGATGGCATGACAACCAGAGCAGTTTAAAAAAGGTTTATTTAAGGTTAACAAAGTGAACTATTAGATAGTGTACAGCAGAGGTGGGATCCAACCAGTTCTCATATATAGTAATTATTTATGTTGTTATTTGGTAACTCTTATTATATATTCAAAAATGGGGAAGATGTGGTAGTATTTGCCTTTGAGAGATTTGAGTTTATGGACTGTGTAAAAGCAGTAGGGACCTGGAGGAGCCCAGACGTAGAACTTCTGCTAGCTGTACACCAGTGGTGGGATCCAAAAATTCTAGAGAAGTGGTTACTAATTTTTTCTGAGTGCCGAGAAGGGGTTACTAAAGCAACCTCCCTGCCCAATAGGGACTGGAGGTGTGTGTGTGCGGCGGCACCACTGTTTGAATCCCACCACCATCAGAACCTGTTATTAAAATTTTTGGATCCCACCACTGGTGTACAGCTAGCAGAAGCTCTACGTCTGGGCTCCTCCAGGTCCCTACTGCTTTTACACTGTCCATAAACTCAAATCTCTCACAGGCAGATACCACCACATCTTCCCCCTTTTTGAATATATAATAAGAGTTACCTAATAACAACATAAATAATTACTATATATGTACAGCTTATTTGCCTAGCTTGAAGTGATGATTAAACTATCACGCACCCCAGTAGCATCTGGGAATTATTCTGCTCCATATTACCGGTAGGTTGTAGACTGGAGGTGGAGTGGAGCCAACAGCATAAACCTAGAGGATCAGTAGCTTAGCCAAACATGGTCCAGTCTGTAGAGTTTGTAGCCTGGCCCATAGCTTGATCTAAATAGCTGAGGCCATGCTCAAAATAGACCCCTTAATAAGCACCACATTACTCCCATGTGGAGATGGGGGATGGGATAAGCCCAGCTGGCCCCACTCCAGATCTTCATGTGGAGATTGGTGGTGGCATGAGAGCCCCTCAACAGTGCTCAACTGCACCTCACCTCAAACCCCTTGGACCAGGGAGGTGCAGCTGGTGAGAGTGTAGTGCCCAGGGTGAGTTCTGGACACTGTTTTATTAAACTATGCCCCTAATGGTAAGGACTGTTCAACAGTGGGATACTCTTCCTCAGAAGGTGGTGGAGTCTCTGGAGATTTTTAAAAAGAAGCTGGGTGGCCTTCTTTGATTGTATGTTCCTGCATGGCAGGGAGTTGGACTGGATGGCCCATGTGGTCACTTCCAATTCTATGATTCTTTGGCCAAGGCTTAGAAAGATTTGGGACTGAAGTGTTAGAGAACTGGTGTCAAATGTCTGTTGGAGTAAATAATAACAGTGTGTCTCAGTGTGAGGCAGTTCATTGGATCAGACTGGATAGCAAAGTTTTGGAGTGAGGGATTTGTGGCAAAGCATTTGTTCCAGGTAAAAAACTAGGGTCTTCAGTTTGCAAGTAAGCTCCTTGTTACTTGAGACATGAGACACAAGTGATGTCAG
The DNA here is from genome assembly GCF_021028975.2 of Sphaerodactylus townsendi. Taxonomy (NCBI): domain Eukaryota; kingdom Metazoa; phylum Chordata; class Lepidosauria; order Squamata; family Sphaerodactylidae; genus Sphaerodactylus; species Sphaerodactylus townsendi. The sequence continues at coordinate 48,149,410 of NC_059426.1, read as the reverse complement.
ATGGGGACTCATTGTGAAAAGGATTGCAGGGCTGATTATGCTTTGGAAGTGGCAGTGTGAGGGGGAGGGGCCTCAGCTTTCTGGACTACAAAAATCATCTCGCTCATAAAATTGAAGAGCAATCGAATGTGGAATATACCATTTACCCATGATTTCATTTAATTTGTTCTAAACATCATGTCAGAATACCTTGTGTTATGTCTTGTGCAAATGGAAAAAACAGTGGGGACACAATCGCTTTTGCTTAATGCTACCAGACAGGGAGGAGCAATTTTAGTGCTTCTACTTATAGAAGGGCTTTTGTGCACTTGGAAATCTTCTGCAGGATCCAATCCACACAGTCCAGTTCAGTTAAAGTGGGAGGGGGAGTGCTGTAGTTTAGCCGAGAATACGTGGCAAAAGCATCACCGTACTGTCTCCAAAGGGGTTTCAGCAGAGGTGGGATCCAACCAGTTCTCACCACTTCTCTAGAAGTGGTTACTAATTTTTTCTGAGTGCCAAGAAGGAGTTACTAAAACAACCTCCCTGCCCAATAAGGACTGGAGGTGCATGTGTGCGGCGGCGCCACTGTTTGAATCCCACCACCATCGGAACCTGTTATTAAAATTTTTGGATCCCACCACTGGGTTTCAGGCAGCACAGAACCCTCCAACCACACAAATTGCTCCATGGGCTTATGCTGTTCTTTCATGCACCATAAATCTGCAGCTTTGGGGCTAGCGTCCCCAGGCTGGAATGCCCGTGAAACCAACTAACATCAGTTCCACTTCCAGGAACGTCCCGGCTCACCTGCCCCCCCTCCCCATGTCAGCATCTGAGAGGACACTGGTACTGCTCCATGGCACACCCATCTTCCAGGTTTTGCTGCCGTGGAGCTGAGGGGTGGCAGCCACTAGTGCCCAACACTACCCCATCTGCCAGAGGAGAAGCCCCTTGTGCCAACAGAGGGGGCAAATGAACCAGCACAGCCCTCCATCTTTCCCTTTCAGCATTCAGGACCACCCATCTGGACTGTTTTGTCTGCGTGTTAAATTTGAATAATAATACAGCAATAATGAGAAGCAAGCACAGTAGCTTGGCAAAACATAATAATCAGGAATACCTGAAGACAATGACATCTACATTAAGGAGAACATTCAAACAATGATGAAAAAGAGAACTAGAGTTGAGTGTTATGAGCATACTGATGGAGCCTCCATTCAGATCTCCAGAGGATTTCATCTAGCAATTAAATATGGATGTTAAACAGCTTGGGTAGAAACCTGTAGACTAGGAATCTCCATAGAACAAGTGCCATCAGGTAAAAGAGTAGTCCCCCAAAATTAGGCATGTACTTATCAGAGGGTGGAGTGGGAACTTTAAGAGCACTGTGTGCCCATGAGTATTCATCTCAGCCAATTCCGCTGGAAGAATTCCATGCCAATGGGACCAGAAAGGTAAAGATCCTCCATCCAGGGATATCCAAGGCAGTTTCAGTGAAACTCCCAATGATTCTAGAAAAGAGATTAAAATGGATCTAATTGGTCCAACTAAGTCTGGACTTGACTTACTATTACACACTTGAGTATGGCAAGCTTATCAGATGCTGAAATCTTCTTGCAAGAGTGCCCCCAAAATCATATTGTTAACTTCTTTAAAGATGATGTTTGGCTGGCCATTTACCCCAACTAGTGTAAGAATGTCCTAGTAAAACCTTGAAGCTTGGTGAATTAATGAAGTTAACAGGAAAAAAAAAAATGGGATAGGAAAATGAGATGGGTCATATCATGTTTCATACAGGATAGATGTATTAGAGGAATTAACAGGAAAAAAAATGGGAACCAGGAAAATGAGATGGTCATATCTTGTTTCATATAGGATAGAGGAAAAATGTATTGAATTTTCAAATAAAATAAACCCCAAGAAAACATACAATTACAAATATTTGTATAGTGTTTTTGTCAGATAGTGATACCATTTATGGAGATGCACATTTACTTATACATACAATGAATTTGCATGTCTGCCTGAGGAAAAGATGCTCATTATGAGGAGGCTGTAGAATTATGAGAAAGAAAAGGTAAAAAGGGAAGCATTATTTTTATACAGCGTGACAGCTGGTTTATGGCTTTAACTCTCTTTGGGCTTAAGTGTATGTATATATAGCTATGCTATGTACACATTTTAAAGAAAAAATATTAGATTAGATGTTTGTTTAAAAAGAAATCTTGTGGATTAAAGTGTTGGCTGTGAATGTTACAGCAGAGATTGAACTGGATTGGCCTTTCCTATTAAGGAGAAGAAGGCTTGGATTCTATAGAACAGGGGTAGGGAACCTGCGGCTCTCCAGATGTTCAGGAACTACAATTCCCATCAGCCCCTACCAGCATGGCCAATTGGTTCCCTACCCCTGCTATAGAACTATAAGAACATGAGGTACCTTGGTGGATCAGACCAGTAGACCATCCAGTTTAGTATCTGGTCTCATAATGGCCCTGGCAAACAGACAGCATAGAGGCCTTGTCCTGAAGTTGCCTCCTAGCACTGGCATTCAGAGCCTGAATGCCTCTATATATGAAGGTTCCCTTTAGTTATCATGGCTAACAGTCATTGATGACCGCCATGAATCTGCCTAATACCCTTCTCAAACCATCTATGCTACTGGCCATCACTACACACATTGGCAGTGAATTCAGAAGTTTATTTATTATTTGAGAGCATGCCAAAGAGATGTTTACCCTGCTTGAATGATCAATGAGAACAGTGCTTCAAAATGGCTTCACAAGAACATGGTTGAAGATGGTACCATACAGGTTTAAAGAAGAAAAGTTTGTTTTTATATCCTGCTTTTGTCTGCCTTTAAAGACTCTCAAAGTGACTTACAATGAATCTCCCTTCCCTACAACAGACACTTTGGGAGGTAGGTGGGACTGAGAGAGTTCTAAGAGAACTGTGAATAGCCCAAGGTTACCCAGCAGGCTTCACGTGGGGGAGTGAGAAATTGAACTTGGTTCTCCAGATTACAGTCTGCTGCTCTGCCACCACATAGTCAAATCTATTGGTGTTGCTTGCAGTCCATAACTCTCAGACAAAACAAATGAAACCAAAAAGTTGATTCTTAGTTGGATTCTTTCTGATGTTCCTTAATCCTCATGCTTACCCTAATAGAGACCTCCTGAGGAAAAGTCCCAGTGTATGTTTTTAGCAGTGGAGTCAATTAGGGAGACAGCATTTCCATCCATTCCACAGTGCAGCACAATCAACAATAATGAGAAACTCCAGAGGGACTTGTTATAGAAACTGAATGATATTATTTATAGACTTATCCTTCAAAAAACAAAAAAACAGAATCACATAATTCTGTTGTGACTAATTATTACACTAAAAAGTTTTATTCATTTGATAGCACCTTCATTTGATAGCACCTTTTATTCATTTGATAGTACCTCTATCCTTCCAGTGGATAAAATGGTACTAGTTTAGTTTAATAAACAAGTAAATAGCACTAATTAAATTTCCTTTTGCTATAACCAAAAACTTTGTACGCCCCTTTGAAAATGCAATACACAGATGTCACAAATTCAAACTCTATACAGTATACACCTACTGAAAATGTAGAGTTCAGGTATTGATGATTTCTGAGTTTTGCATTTTGAGGATCTTTTTATTTCTACATACCTGAAAGACAAGCAGCGTGAAATATGCTATGACTAAAGATCTCACAGACAGATTTGTGCTTTGGAATCCTGCTATTCCGCAATGAAGCAACCAAAAAGTTGTGCAGAAAAGTCTGTGCTAATGGCTACAGTCTACTTATTATTAATTTTACATAACTGAAATGCAATCCCCCTTACCCCCCAAAAATTAAAGTGGTGAATGTAGCCGTATGAATACTGAGGACCATTTCATATAATTCATTATAATTCATTGTCATTCTTTGTGGCAGAGTGGCCCTGCTGGCTCATTAGCAATCTGAGGCACCACCCGTAGTCTCCACCCAATCATACAGTGCTTTCTCAGTTCATCCCACTCTTGGAGAGGTATTTCTCTGTTTCTTGGGCATGCTACCACCAACTGATCATTTGGGAAACTACCTACCAAGAGGGCCAGTACTTCCAGTTTCTGTTCCATATTGCCATTTCAAGGCTCCAGCTAGTACCTGCATCTTCTGCTACCCAAGGTCTGGTTATCATAGGAAAGGTTCATCACATTTCCCTGCTTCCAGGGAATCAGTGATTCAACGTCTGATCACCTCCATTCTCCTGGTTCCAGTTTCAAATAGCATGTTTGAATGATGGAGGTCTAAGTGATTCAAACAATCAGACTTTAAAATTGTAAAGACTTTAAACTTGTAAAGACTTTAACATTGTGAAGCATCTATTAAATGTAAAAGGGTCATACACATAATTTCTGCACAGGTACAGAGTGAGCAAGGAATAAAAAGGAAAAATGCCGATGCACAATTCTCTGTCCTTCAGGCCTCTACATGCCCTGCCTGGTCTTATTCTAAAGTACAGTCTTTAAGCTTGGGTATTACTGCTGCCTACCTTGGAGTTTCTGTTGAGGGAGCCAGCCCTTTGTCTGCTCTTTGTGATAATGGCAGCCATCAAGATGCGAGAGTTCCTTCTTCCAGATGGAGTCAGGGAAAACGGATGCCATTCCCTCTGCAACAAGGAATTTTATTCTTATGTTTGTCCATTCCTTGTGGGTCAAAGAATCGTTTCCTGGAATCTCCAGGAAGACACAGTCTAGTCCCCCAAGTCTCATGCCCCCTGTGTCATATCTAGATGTCAGTTTCCAACTGGATTCTAGGTGTCAGATTCCAGTCAAGGTGTAAGCTGGCAATTTCATTGCTTTTGGCCAGGAGGACAATTTTATTTACCAAGCTTTGATGGTAGGTAGGACCATCTTTATAATTCTTTATAATTTCAAAACTGAGATGAGAGGGATACTGTGATTGCTGATTTTTGACTAGGACCTTACCAGTTTAGGATTCAACTCCTTAAGATTTTGGGGGATTTTTTTAGGACCATTACTTTGCATGAAACTGTCTACATTCACTTCATTTCCTACTGTTACAGTGATTCACTGACTTTAAAAAAACAAACCCCTTTCTACTGAAATTGCTGCATTTGCCATTGTTGTGCTCTGTTACTTCATATGTGTACCTAATGAGAATAACTCTTCACCCTTCCCACCCTTCCCTCTCTTGTTGCCAGAAATACATTTGTATAAAACTCCGAAACCTTATGCCTAAGAACCACCTATGGTGTATTTGGACTTCAGTAAGTAGATAGCTAGTTATATTATTTTCTATGCATCCTGCTAAGACTGAACTGTGTGCCTTATTTTTAATTTATCGTTTCCTCAGTCAAGCCTTACTTAGCTTTTTAAAAAATCATCTTTATTGTAGTTACAAAGAAAACAAAGAAAAAGGAAATATAGAACAACAAAAAACCCCAAGATACATACATAAAACGTAATAAACAATTGAAATTACCTACAACTATTCACATAGCAGGTTAATTGCTTTCCAATATTAATCTAACATGCTAAGACTCATTTTAAGTTTATTTTTATATTTTAAAAGAATAATACAGTTAATCTCTATGAGAACTTGCTAACAGCTATTTCATACATCAAAACCCAAGAGTACGGAATCATTGTTTGTGCTATTTTTAAGTAATTTACAAAGAGCTCCCAGTTTACTTTAGATCTATCCAACTTTTGATCTTTCGTTAATACTGTTAATTTATCTAGTTCTGCATGTTCCTTAACCTTACCTAACTGCTCTTTCATACCTGCTATTTTCAAATTTTTCACATTTTCCCAGTAATGAACATATAGAATCCCTGCTACTAGAATCATAAAAAGTGTTAACATTCTTTGTTCTCAATTTCAAGATCTAGAATGTTCTGTAAGTATAATTCTGGTTTTAATTTAAAGTCAATTTTCAACTTTTTTCTTTTCATGAATTTGTAACCAATATTTCTTTGCTTCTGAACATAATCACCAGATATGTTAGAAGGTACCTTTTACCATTTTACATTTCCAACAGTAAGTTGACCCATGTTTATATATTTTAAATAGAACTACAGGAGCTATGTAATAACTACCATATATACTCGTGTATAAGTCGACTTTTTCAGCACATTTTTATGCTGAAAAAAACCCTCGTCTTATTTTCGGGTCTTATATACTCAAGTATATACGGTATTTATACACAACTGTATGTGCTATAGCTGAAGATCTGTTTGTGTAACCCAGGGTCCATTAGGGGGAGCTAAAGAGCTCAGATTTTCCATTAAAGGAAGAAAAGGCTCCATTTCCTCAGAATTGTTAAGAGGCCTGTAGCTGCATCAACAGTGCCACAGGACATAGCTAGAGAGAACTGTAGAGACCATGCTAGTCTGTTTTGCATAGCAGGCCAGAACTATTATATGTTGATTATTGTTTCTGTATTGGTTTGCCATATTTCATTGTTATACTGCACACTATTGTTTATGAAACAGAAAACAGATTTAAAGTTTCGTTTGTTGTAAGTCTGGTGAATGTTAAGGGTCACAAGGTGGGATCACACTATCAGACTTGAACTCCTTTTCCATTTCTGATAATGTCCCTCTTAAAATCTAAGTTGGGTTACATTTGTAAATACAGATGATGATGAGGAATCCAGTTTTGAAGGATTTTAACTCTTAGCTTGGTTGCTGATTGAATAAAGGTTTTTGCACTTTTAAAGTTATTGTTGATACCATATTGTTCTTGTTGTCCCTCTTTTCCACTTACAGAGCTAGTTTACTGTTTTTCTTTGAAATAAATATTCAAAAACATTAAACCTACTGATGCCTCAGTTAATGTAATTTTATTGGTATCTATTTTTATTTTTGAAACTTACCAGTAGCTGCTGCATTTCCCACCCTGGACATATACGCGAGTCAATAAGTTTACCACAGTTTTTTGTAGTAAAATTAGGTGTCTCGACTTATATGCGAGTCAACTTATACACGAGTATATATGGGTATATAACATTTAGTCTTAATTTTCTCTTAAATTAGTTCCTAATGTAAAATCTTTTTTCTATACTATTTCCCAGTCTTGTAGTTGAATGGTGTGTCCTATTATTTTCTTACTACCTTATCACTGATTCTTTCATTACTTCTCTTTCAGTATCCCATTGTAATAACAAACTACAGATACTTGCAATCATTTTCACTCACACACACACACACACACACACACACACACACACACACACACACACACACACA
>NC_059426.1:48116317-48142079 GCF_021028975.2 Sphaerodactylus townsendi | reverse complement strand
TCACTCACTCACTCACTCACTCACTCACTCACTCACTCACTCACTCACTCACTCACATGATGGCACAACACCTGGTTCTAGGTTGTGGATCACGGATCAGAGAGGTGTGGCTTAGGGTAAATTGGAAGGTGAGGATGGGGGAGTGTGGGAAGGAGTGACGGGAGATGGCAGGAGGGTTGAAAGGGACTTGGGGTGGGAGAGGGTAGAATGGAGAAGCTTGAGGTGGGGGAGGGCGGAAAGGTGAGGGTTCTGGTGGGGCAGGGTGGCAAGATGAAGCTTGGGGTGGGGGAGGGAAAAGGTAAGGGTTGGGATGGGGGAAGGGCTGGTAGGTGAATATTAGTATGTGGGAGGGTTGGTAGGAGTGGGGAAGGGGTTGAAAGGTGTGGGCATGGGTGAGTATTGTGGTGAGTATTGTGGTGGGGAAGGGTTGAAAAGTATGGGCATGTGTGGGGGAGGTTGGAACAGAGAGGCTTGAGGTGGGGGAGGGTGAAAAGGTGAGGGTTCTGGTGGGGCAGGGTTAGGGTTGAAAAAGAAAGGCTTGGGGCAGCAGATTGGGAGAGGGTAGAATAGAGAGGTGCGGAGGGCGGAAAGGTGAGTGTTCTGGTTGGGCAGGGTGGCAAGGTGAGAAGGGGTGGGGTGGGGGAAAGAGAGGGCGGCCAGTAGCATTCTCACGGCACTGCCTTTGGAGGTCTTGGGTCTAGGGAATGATCTTCCATTTCTTGGTCAGAGCTAGCAGTCGAAGCATCTCTACTCAGTCATGAACCTTCCACAATGCTGTGACTCTCTGAAGGTTTCCTACCACGCTAACTCTTTATGTTCATCTTGATTATAAATGTAGACTGTCTTACCATTCAGCGATATATTCTACCTTATGTGTGAAACTAGGGGCAAACTTTTTACCATACAGAATGAAATTGTGTAGGGCCAGAAAATGAAAATACTTTAGGGGCTGGACCCAGTGATATGGATCCAGTCACTCATAGTTGACTACCCTGCTGGACTTGCTTAGTTCCACAGGGCATGCAAAGCCAATTTGTTTAGGTTGACCTTTGGAGTTTAATCCACACATTTGAGGTGTTTTATTAGTGGGATGGTGCAAACTACATAGCTTAATACTTTAATGTTAATATTTTATATTTGTTAGCTGTTTTTATGTTGTTTTTAACTGTAATTTCAACATTGTAAGTTGTGATCACCCAAAGGGTCTCATGGTGACTAAAAATTAATAAATATATAAATACATATTGTAAACAAAATAAACTAAGATGAACAGTGCAATTCCACCCTTTATGTATACCAATGAACTCTCAACTACACATTCTTTTTTAACTGGCAAGGTCTTTCTTTTCCTGGGCAGAAAATTAGCTGTGCCTCCAGGCCAAGTCTTGGCCCAGCGATAGCATTTGTCTTACAACTAGTGACAGATATTCACTTGCATCAAGAATCTCCTTCAGTTTCTCAATCCAAACCTGTGTGTGTATCTATTGGAGAGGGGGAAGTTCAACTGGGCAATGTTTGACACAGCCTGCTCAGATTTATCTTAAGAGAATAGAAGCAGTCAATCATTTAGACAACTATTCGTCTTATTTGGCAATCAGAAGAAGGGTGCCACAGTGTCTAGTGTTTCAATATCAAGGTGGATTAAAGAGTATTAGAGAAGCTTAGGCAGCTCTCAGGAGAGAGATTCCCAGAGTTTGAAGAGTTCATTCCATCTGAGCAGTTGCTCACTTGCAATTTGGGTTGAAAGAATAGGGTGACCCTGCTTAAAAATGTGTATGGTGGCCACCTGGGCCATGTGCCATTTGACAAACTCTTAGCCTAGACAGGCAAGTATTGATGCATATTTTACGTCATGGCAGATTGCTACAAGGCTGGTCTTGCATTGGTGGCAGAAGCAGATGGGCCAAATATCTCTGGTCCGCAGTGAGCCCACTATTAGCCTACAGACTTTGGTAGGTGTCCTTCCATGCTGATCTTGATGTTAGTCCTGTGTGTGATGTAGTGAAGCTAAAGGGACCAGTGAAGCAAGTAAAGGAGTACTGAACAGTCTCAGGTTGCAATGTATACTTGTGAGTTAACATATTTCATGATCCCCCTTTATGAAATACCATGTTTCAGTCATTTAATACAACAGATAAATTTGTTAAAGCTGAAGTATTTTCATTCTGTTTTAGATTTAGGGTGCTGAGTACTGTCTGACAATAGTTTAGATGATGTCAAATTTAAAAATTGCCTGTTTTTCTCATTAAAATTAAAGAAACAAGGATAATATTCAGGAAAATGGATTACTTCTACACAATCAATTAGCTGAAGAAACTTATAGGCAGCCACTGCCATCTAAAAAGCAATAATTTATTCAGGAAACGTTCTACGGAGATAAAGATTGTTTTTGTTTCAGCTTATGCAACAGGAACTATATAGAATTAATAAAACAGTTTCATTACTAGCCCTAAAACATTTTAAATGTTTTGCGAGGCACACAAGTTTATTTTTCTTCAAGAGATGGGACTATGATTTTTCAGGTGAGAAGCTAATTGCTTTTTAGACCTTCGTGTAATACATATTTGCTTTTTTTTCAGATGAAGCAACATGAATGTATGAATTGTGGTGGTACCAACCTATGTACCCCTGGCCTTTGCATTTATTGTGTCACATATGTAGAATATTTTTCTCCCCATGGCTTGAGGTTCCAAGAGTAACTGGGTTTCCAAACAAATGCAATTGACTCAAAATGTTACTGTGTTTTTTTGCCACCCATAACTTGTTGGAACTATGGGCCCTTCCCCACTTACCTTTTCCCGAGGGCTGCTGCCCGCAATTCCGAGCGCGCAGCATCCCTGGCGCGCGCTCGGGCTTCCCCACGACCCCGCGCTCTGCGCGGGGTCATCAAAAGGCGCCCTTTGAAAGAGCGCCAGGGATACCGCGCGCTAAGGGGCGCGACAGCAGCAGCGTCGGGGCGGCTGCGCTGTCGCCGCCCCTCTCAGTGGGGAGCGCCGAGGGACCCCGCGCTACTCTCCTCGAGTAGCGCGGGGCTTAGGGTAAGTGGGGAAGGGCCCTATGATGGCATTACCTTCTTCGACTCAAGGTGGCTAACAAAGCAACAAGCCACAGGAACACAAAAAACCCCCACAACTGTCAATTAACAAGTTAAAAACTATAGGTTAAAAATGTGCAGGTAGAAAATGCAACCACATTTGACACAACGGTTTGTCCTCCAATAAACAACCACTGAACTCTAACTTCTAATATACTCCCCAGAATATTTGGCGCTCTTCTTCAGACTGTCTCCTGGTAATCCCTGGCCCAAAGTCAATCCGGCTGTCCTTAGGCAGGGTCACAGCTTTTTTGGCTGTAGTCCCTACCTTGTAGAACCTCTTTGTCTAAAGAGATCTGGGTCCTAATAGATCACCTCAGGGTCCCCTCAGTTCTGAAGGGCCTGTAAGATGAGATGTTCTGCCAGCCCTATGGCTGAGAACAGTGATGGTTTATTTCTTTAACAATTTTAACTGCTGACCTGGATTCTGAACTTCCCTCCTGCTCTGCATCTTTTTTCTCCAGCTCCTATTTCCAGCCCCTTTTTTTGTCTTCAACCCCGGCTGAAAGTGGATTTTATCTCCCCATACTCTTCAGAGTACCGGTATTTGTTCTAGGCACTGACCTTTTCTGCATGCACAACTTTATCACAGATTTTTCAGTGGTCAAACCTTGTGTCTTGGAAATGCATTCTGTGGAATCATTCCACACACCGCCATTTCCTTTGCAGTCTCCCCCCTTGTCTCTTCAGCTGCATTTATTCCACCCACTACTGCTGAAAGTATATTATTCCTAGTGGTGGTGGGATGTCATCCATGATGCAGAAGAACAACCCACCTCCTTTTCCCCTTTGATATGAAGTTGACAAAGTTGATCTAATCACCCCAGCTTCTTTGTTTCTGTGCCTGAATGCTAACATTGCAAGCTCTGTGTGAAATTGACAAAGCTGATCTAATTGCTATTTTGACATGACAAAAAGAAAAAAAAATAGAATTCCTTTCAACCATGGAGGATGAGGGGTAGGAAATTAGTCTTGGGAAGTTGTCGTTTTAGGCACCATACTTTAGACTTATGGTATGTTTTAATGTAAGAATGCTTTTTTACCATATTTATGTTGTAAATTGCCATGAAACTGTTGTAATCTTCATGTTGTCCATTGCCCTGAACCCCACCTCTATGGTGGTGGTGGGTAGGATGTAAATATAATAAAATAAATTTGAATAAAATTGTCTTGCATGCCTTTCTGAGTGCAGCAAGTGAAAGTGACCTCTATACTCACACTGGTAAACTATTCTAGCATACTGAACCCATCACAGGAAATGCTTATGGCCAAACTATCACCATATTACCATAAGCAAGGGCACCACCCAAAGCAGCCCATCTGAAGATTGTAGCTTGCACGTGAGAATATTCCAGGAGATACAATTCAATAAATCTGAGCATCCTAGACCAACAAGGGCTTTAAAGTAATAGGCATTTTGAACTGCACCTGGAAGCAAATAGGCAGCCAATGCTGACCCCAGATACAATTTTTTTTGTATCAATTAAAGCTTCTGGTATATCTTCAAAGGCAGTCCTATACAGAGTATGTTAGAATAGTCTAATCTAGAGGTTACAATAGCATAGATCAATGTGGTTAGATCAGCAGAATCTAAATGAAGGTCTAGCTTAGGAATCAGATGTGAACTGAAGAAGGCCCTCCTAGTAACAGCTAGGCAGACATCTACTAAGATGTTACCAAGTAATCTACTTTATGATGGTGGGTGACCTGTTGGCTGTCATGCCTGGGATTCGTAATTAGTAAAAAGTGTTATTAAAGACAACATTTATTCATTTGCTTCATTTAATATCCCTCAATATTTTTCTCCTCAATAGGGACCCAAAGTGCCTTAGATGATAGATTAAGAATTAGCCTTTTTAAAGCCAGTTCTTGTTAGACTTTGTTTGAGCACAGTCAAACCAAATGCCAATATTCTTCTTCTTCTTTCTCCTCCTCTTCCTCTTCTTCACATCACGGCACCTTGTCCAAAATGAAAAAATAATCTACATATCCATCAACGCTATTTCTGATAATAATTTCAGCTTGAAAAGCAAATTATCTTATCTTCGTGCCACAAATTGTATTATTGATGTTTCTACAATGCACCAAGTCAAGATTTTCTCAAGATGTGCAGTATCACATACGTTCTAGTGGTTTAGTTCCTAATTAGTATTCTGGCGATGTCTTGAAGCAATACATGGAATTAAATGCTAATGCACCTTCATTGCTATCTTACGAACATTATTATGATTTACTATGTAGTCCATCACTGGGATAACTGTCCTTATATGACAAGCTGCTATATCCACATTGTGTGATTACATACTTTTATCCATATTGTTAACTTTCTCTTATACTCTTGACTGTAAGGTCATGTGAAAGGAAAAGAGGAATGATGTAATATACCAAATATTGTGCCAGCCTTTTCCTATCTGCTGGAATGTCACAAAATGATACATAAGCACAGCAACAACAATATCTATTGTACATTTGTATTGTTTTTCCTGACTGTCATGGCTCCCTTAAAGTGTCCTCATGAATTCATAAAGTCAGTGTCATGAAATATTCTCAAGAACAACACAAATGACAGAATGCTGAACTAAATGTTATATTGATTTTTGTCACCCTTTCAAAAGCCGTTCTGCACCTACAGAACAATCTGCTAAGGAATTCTGCACTAGCGCAAGAGTTGTTTGGATTTTGTGGTAGGCTGATAAACGTTCTAACTGCCAGGGAGTATGAAACTGTCAGCAACATACTGTTCATAAACAGTTCAGCTTTCCTAAAGCAAGTCAGAAGTCAGCTTGATTGACTGCAATCTCACGCTCATCATTTAAAAGGAGCAATGAAGAGAAGTACGCCAGAAAGGCTGGGAAGGTAAAAGAGATGTCCCGCGAGAATAAGACATAAGGGCAGGGAGCCTATTCAAGATGGCAGAATAGGAAAAGTCTGTCGAGCATGAGAAAACAAGAGCTACACCAGCCCACGAGATCCTGCGATATGAAATAGTTGCTTCCACTGCAAATGAGTGGGGGTGGAGCTCCCCACCATGACTAGAAAGAGATGCAAGTTGTGGAGATGCGGCTATACAGGGCTGTGCCACCAAGTTAGCATTGTCCAAGTATATTTATGACTGCCTAGGAGTAACTATTGTGGTTGCATGTGCTGTTAGGAATAGCTGATACTTGGCAGTCCTAGCTAGTCATTAAGCAGTTCCATGGTACAGATGGAACTTTGCCTCTCCAGCTGCTCCCAGTTTCTTCAGTCTTCATCCTACCCCTGGCTGTCTCTAGACAGGTGCTGTGGAGCCAAGGTCTGGTACAAAGCCAGAAGTCAGAACAGCTGAAGGAAGCAAGGTGGGTAGTCAGTGGGATACAAAACAGACATTAGGACATCCTTGGAGGTAGAAGCATGGTGGTAAACCCATGGAGGAATAGAAGAAAAGTGGGACTCACCAAAGCTTTGCCCGTTGCAATTGGTATTCAGTAATGTGGAGTACCACGGGAGACACAGCATAAACTCACTTGAGAATGAACCTGACTGCCTACTGTTACATCTATGAATATTTTAAAAAATCTTTTGTGTTAAATTTGCCAGAGTTAATGTGTTAAGAAGTAACAGGCTTTTTAAGTTAGTTAAGATGTCTCTTTCCTGCAGAAAATTACTATAATAGTTACTTTTGCTAAAATGCAATTACTGTCACTGTAACAATCAATCATATTTTCTTGTTGAAAGAACTTTAGCTACTTGTGAATGCATTAAAAGAGTCTGAGATCAAGTGGCTGAGTACCAATTTGAGAGGTAGACTTTGAGTAACACTAAGTGAAAACAGTATATAAGTTCCTGTCCTTCTGGTCATTACGTATAATTTCTAAACACTCCTTGGAAATTTGGCAACCAAGTCTTCTAAAATGTTGTGTGAGGTGTTGAGTGTCTGCAGTAAATGAAAACTGCTCAAAGTTCTAGACAGAATCCAGTACAGGAAGAGAGCTGAATGTAAGCATATGATGGATCCAAGAAAATAGAATTCCAGACTGCTTCCTTTACCTCCTTGAAAGATGCACCGGTTGCTCACTGATTGTGGGGGTATTTCACCAGAATACACCTCTTCCTATCTGTTGTACCATCTCATTGGTCCCAACTGGCCACAGTGTAAGAGCAATCTTCATGGCATCCACTCCTTGTGAATACAGACCTCCTTTCAAGATCTCTTTCAGGATAGTCATATCCTGATGGACAAATATTACATATTTATAATCCACTGACAGATTCCCATCACAACAAATTTACTTTGGACATTTTGACCTAAAGATATGGAAGGCCTTGGGCCTTGGAGATGGAGTGTATGCTTGCCTGGGTATAAGGTACTCTAGAACAGAGTGCTATTTCTCATCTGAAACCTGCTAGCAGTAAGAAGATCTTAGATTAGATTCCTGCTGAGATGTGCTTCAGTGTACAACTTGAGCTGCTGAACTATAAAGAAAATCACATTCAAGATGAGTATCACTAATTCAGCTACAGTTTTTCTTGCTTCTTTTTATTATTTTTAATGAAATGATGATGCATCTGAATGTAAGTCATATCAGTTCTCACAGCCTTGCTGGCTATCTATTTTCACCTCATCCTTCCAGAAGATTGGTATGGCAAATTAGTTCTTATCCCATTTTGTCCTCACAGCAGTCTTATGAAGTATGACAGGGTGACATGTCTAGCCTACAATCACCCACTGAGCTTCATGGCAGAATAGGTACTTGGACCATGATTTCCTAGATCTTTCTCCACTGCTCTAACCACCACACCACACTCTGCCCTGATTCTGTGATCTGAGCTACTCATGAGTCATTCCTGATTTACTCTTAGGGCACCATTCTGTCTATTGAGCATTAGATTGTTCCCTGGGCATGTAGGAAGATTAATCTGCTAAAACAGAATTGGACCTACACAAAATGTTTACAATCCAGGTTATAATGGTGATATACAACATGATGTCCATTAATTCATAATTTTGCTTCATGATAAAAATACTGGAAGATGTTAATAGACATCTGTGAACCCATTTGCTACTTAGGTCATCCATGCCGTTGTGCAGAAATAGTTAGAACTCCTGTAAATGTGGAGTCATTTTTCCCCATAATGCTGGGAAAAGACAAATGAATTACAAGGATTTGTGTATATGTATCTGAAACAGCACCCCCTTCACCTTCTATAGTTCTTCAGGCTGGGAAACCTCACTGTCAGATTTTCCCACACTTTCCCCTTCAGAGACTGAGCTGCTTCAGAAATGGTAGCATTTGATGACAAGAAGCAGCCCTTAGCCCTGTTATACTTCCCAGAATGCAAAGGATGCCATTGACTTTTATTTCTCTTTTCCTTAGGCCCTCCCCTCACTAGGTATACTAAAACAAATATACTGAGGCAGAAATAAACAAATAGTAATTCAGATTTATTTAACAGACAGAGGAGATAGCAAAGGGAGAATAATTTGGAAATGGATAAAGATGAGGTGAACTAGGTAGGAGGAAGGAGATATATATACCCTTCCTCCTACCTAGTTTACCTTATCTTTATCCATCTCCACACACACGCGCGAGCACACACACAAAATTCATGAGAGAGTTTGGCACAGAGACTTACAGTTTTTGGTTTCTTCAGCACAGCACTTATCATTACTTAGTTCAGTTTAGCTTAGATGTTAGTTTCATACATGGTTCTCAGTTTGTACAGTTCTTTTGCTTAAATGTTCTGGCTTATGGCTATTCACATTCAGGGTCCTAACGTTGGCTTGGTATTTTTTCACTGTATCCTCACACAACCCTCACAGTTAGGTAAAACCCTCAAAAAGAAAGCATAAACTCTGTACTGACGAAAACTTAAAGCAAAACCTTATACCCCAGTCCCACTGGTACACTAGAACTCTGTTTAGAAGAAGCTCTTATCCTGATTTATAAGGCCTTCAGCTTGGCTGTTCAATAAACCTAACTCCACCAGTATACAGTGTCTGTGTATGATTGCTTTCACACAGCACACAGGCTAATAACCAGTAGAATCAGTCACTTTCTTTGGTTGATCTATTCCCCTCAGTTTATCACACAGTTAAGGGAGGTAGCACTTTACATCAGCAACATTTCAGACCAAAAGCCCTCACAGAATGTACTGACAAGGAGTTTAACCTCCTCTCTCTCTGCATCATGCAATTACTTGCTCAATCAGAGTGCAGGAGACCACAGCCAATCAGATGGCTCCCTGGATTCCAGGCCTTTCTGTGCCTCACTCTGGAGGTAAACAATATTATACTGTGACAAAACTGTACTTTAAAAATAGACATTTCTCTGTAGTCTATCATATGTGTATCTTCTTGGAAGACTGCCAAAACATTCCCACCAGATTCTCCTTAATCTGAATACTTATCACAGATGTGTAGGATGTGGCATCAGAACATTGCAGATACTTTGTTGCTCCTTTCCATAGTATCTAGAAACTTTTTAGTATTTATTGTGATCTCCTAAATTTACATGAATCAGCCTTTGAAATCAAAGTAGGAAAAGAATAGTGATGAACAGAACAAGAACTATCAGGGGAAATTGTTTCAGTGGCTACCTTCAGAATATTGACCAGGATCCAAGTACACAATGCAGTTCACTGTTCTGGCAATTTACTTGGGATTATCAGGCTCCATCTTGTCCTACCACAATTGCTTGCACTTCCCAAAAACCCTGCTGAAGCTCCAAGGCTTATCATTGAGTCGCTTTTGGTGCTGCTTCAGGAGCATCATGTGGAAAAGAACATCATGATCAGTCGTTTCAGTGCATATACAAAAGAATTTCAACAATGCGCTTGTTACTTTTTGGAAGCCAACTATTATATCCCTACCAATAGAGTCATTCCTGGGCACAGCATTTACCACAAGGGGTGTGGTGCCTGAATTTCAGTAATATTGTGAAATAATGAAATGAAAATAGTTGGGCTTTCACTGAACGTTAGCAATACATTAAAAATGTACAACATCCATAATCTGATTTGGTTAAAAGTCAATAATGAACTGCAGTAGAGTTAGGAGTCTATTCACTTTTTCTATTTGCTAGTGCCAATTAAAGGCTGGAATTAAAGGCTATCTGCCTGTGATTTTGTTTGTCTGAAACGAATCCTCCCAACCTTTTATTTCTGGTTCATTTCCACTGACTTCAGGTGTGCTTATGACAGCCATGGAGAACTGTGTGAATCCTCAGGCTGCTCTACTGCAAAGCAGAGATGACTGTCATGGTGTGCACAGTCTACCAAAAGGTTCTAAGCCAAGAATCCTTCTACAGTGGAGGCAGCTATTTCTGAATCAGAACACAATAAGAACACTATATCTGAATCAGAACACAATCCTAAGCAGGTCTACTCAGAAATATGTCCAATTTTATTCAACAAGACTTACTTCCATGAAAGTGTTCTTGATTACAGCCAATGTCTCAAGGGCTGAACTGAAGCAACTCCCACAAAAAAGGCAGAGGAAAGTCAGGATTTGCTTTGGGGAAGAAGAAAGTGGCCACCGGAAAATATGTTGGTGCTCATGGGTGTCACAATGGGAATAATTTGTTACAGTATATGTACTTTTAAAATGATCCAGCTGAATCTTCTCACAGTGCCATTATTGCTTACTTACACCTGTATCAAGGGGACTTTATAACTATCATCTAGACTCTAAAGAAAAGTTGACAAAGAAAAGTCCATCAAAGTCACCAGTAATTTTTTGCTGAAATAACATCTACATTGACATGGAATCAGTTCCCCCTTGGTAACTTTTTATTAATTGGTATTTTTTCAAAGTGATGCTGAGAAAAGTTTGTGTGAATATACTCTATAACCCTTTAATTATTATAATTTTTATTTGTTACGATTGTGAAATATATGCTGAAAGAAGTTAATTATCTTGCTGATGTGGAAAGAAAAATAATCACATTCTTGGCTTATTAGAAAAATGGAACCCTAATAACAATGACATTATTCTAATTAGAATTTAGAAAACTCATTGAGAAACTGTTAATTTGCAAGCTCTCAATCTAATCTCATTATATTCTTTTTAACTGTGAGGAGAGTGGGTTTAAAGATATCCAGCAGGGTGCGTGAGATGAGAGACATGTAAAGAGTTTAGAGACAAAGTGGGCCTATTGAGAATCTTCTCCAGGCATAAGTACCTATGAAGTCACTTGAGCTTTTTCTTTGATATAATTTGATGTAATTAATGAACAATTGACATAAAATCAGGGAGACTAAGAGAAGATAAGGGACTTTGGACTAATGTTGAGATCAATGACCACACAAGCTACAGCATAAGTGCAGTTTAGCCCACCTTTGGTCAACACAGAGCGTTATGCAGCAAACAATGCTGGTATTATACCCTTGCTTCTTACAGCAAATGTGTACATTGTGGATGTTCATATCTTTCAATACTTGCACACTAGGATTTCTGACTCACCAGCAGCCCCATCCAAAAGAGGAGGGCAAATCTGCCATTGGGAGTGGTGCAGGGCTGTGCCTGTGTATTTGCCCTCCCCAGGGCACTTGCCCTGGCAGAGGAGTGAATCTGTATGTGCGCAGCTGCCGCAGCCCTTCTCAGCAGTGGGATACAGTGCTGGACGCCACACCAGTGTCCCTGCACTCCTGCCAGTGTAGCAGGGGTGGTCTGGGGGCATAGTTGGGGGAAGAGCTGGCACTTGGCTCCCTCCCCTGTTGTATTAGTGGCTGGGGCGTTGGACTTGCACCACATTTTGGGAGGCATAAATCCATTAAGCCCAATGGGGACTTTCTGTGATGTAGAGGCTTTTTCGTGTTTGTAGTCTCCCACTGCCACTGGGAATCCTCTTTGGGAGTGGCAGGCTGGCACAGCCGTGGTGCTGTGGCTGGGTGTCCAGACTGCTGGATGGGACTGCCCGTATATTATATATCATGTATACTTTATGTATTTGTTATGGGAAACCCTTGAGTAACACAAGAATGTACACAACAATGTATTGTCGAAGGCTTTCATGGCCGGATTCAACTGGACACAGACTTCCCTCTGTGATACACCTCTGAAGATGCCAGCCACAGATGCAGGCAAAACGTTAGGAACAAGATCCACCAGACCACGACCACAAAGCCTGGAAAACCCACCAGAACAATATTTTTTCCACATGATGCGGCGCTCTCCATTGTAAGAAAAACTAGCTGAAATATATTTTGAAATTACTTGTTCCTTTATTATTATGCTCCTCTGACTGACGGTTTTGAGCAAAGTTAAAACAGAAACAAGAAAAAATACAAAGCAGTAAAATATGGCACGGCAAATTAAAACCTATCTCTGCAATGGCAAAAAGAAACCACAAGTGCTAACACTTTATTTCTGGATTGACGTCTGCCACCAAGAAAGAGATAGCACAAGATTCAGCAGGGAACTGATATTTACTCAAGCAATAGAGGCCAGAATATGGAGTTTTAGTGAAGTGCTCCCTGAGCTCTGCAGTTGGCAAGACATTCAGTCTCCCTAATGTGCAAGCATGACTGTAGCCAGCAGTTGTAATGAGCCTTACAATGGGGGTGAGAGGTGAAATTATGTGCTTATGTCAACAAGATATTAACGTCTGAATCATGAGTCCAGTTCCACTGCAGTGTTTACAGTTTTGCTACTGAGATTCCTTTGAAAGGTTTAGGTGATGATCCAGTCTCTTCTGCGGATCCACTGAGTATTCCTCAGTGACACTTCCCTTAGCTGCTCCCTCTCCTGCATATGTAGGGTTGGACACATTTGTTGGTGGGCACACTAGAGGTCATCAAGTTCCCTGGATTTGTACCAGGCTCTTTGCCACAAAACCCAATTATGAATTTTTAACAGGGATAATGAGTTCGCATTTTGCATTTTATGCAGCAGCTGGCAAAGAGGACAACAGCTTCACAGAGTGTGTAAAGCATGTGTGTGTAAAAATAATTGTAGGCAACTTTGTTATGGTTACTTTACAGGGGGAAAACCTCACAATAAGCAGAAACATAAGGGCAGAGCAGCTGGTCAAAATCATGGGGCGGGGGAAGGGGGGAGAGATGGCTAAACGGTGTAGCCTTTTGTCAGAAAGCTCGCTCAATGGATGTTTGCTGCCAGGCTTTGTGACGCAAAACAGCCCTTGGATTGGCGGCAGGATCTGTGGGGTGCTTTGCAGCCAGATGCTCAGGTTGTCTAGCGTGATGAAATAGTAGCTTTAGCAGCTCCCATGGTTATTCTGGGGCTGAGCCTAAGCAGGAGCCTGCAAGCTCCATCCTGATTAGCTTACCTTGGCTCTTTAGCGTTCTGGGTCACTCAGAGCGAGCTCGCTGACGTCACGTGAGCAGCAAATTGTGACTGGCCCACTGATTTTGCCTCATTTGATCTCACACCTGGCCTGGCCACCTTGCTGCGCCTTGCCCTGGCTTGCTCCTTGGAATTACTCGGGATGAAACCTTTGCATATTGAAACTGACAACTGCTCCTTGAATCTCTCACATGCTTCTCTTCACATCCTCTCTCTAGGTGTCTGTCCAAAAACTTAAATATTGTAGAAGCATTTCTGCCCCACATCCCAAGCCTCCCACTGCAAACTCACCCACGTGCAATCGTGAAGGAAACACTGGATTCCTCAGAAGAATAGCTGTGCAATCCTGTACAAAGTTATTCCAATCTAAGCCCATTAATTTAAACTGGAGTGACTCTGCATAGGATCACATTATACTGTGTTAAATTAATCCAGATACACTTGCAAATTTACATTTATTTTTTAAGTGTGGGTAAATTTAGTGCTAGTACTAGATAATTAGCAAAGGTCTTATCTTGATTCTTTTGTATTTCCGAGTTAACCACAGTGACTACTGGAGCAGTTTTGTCTACTGTGTAATGTTTAGCCAGCACAAGAGGATTTTGTCACAGGCTGGCAAATGTTAATTCCCTAAGAAGTTCCACTCATTCTAAGGCTCTTGTCTGAGAAAATAATTAATATGAGAAAACAAAAACCATAACACAGCTCTCATTAATTAATATCATTCATGTTGGTGTGTGAGTATGTTGCCTCAAGCTTCTTGATTTACTCAGGTTTTGTTTTCCTCGAGCCTCAGGTCCGAAGTTCTACTTTGCATATACACCATTGTTAGCAATAGAAGGATTTGGATCCTTTACTTTTTATCTGGTATATTATCATTAAAACTTGATCCCTTGTATTTGTTGCTAGGCATCTATAGTCCTTTGAAGGAAGGAATTTTACATTTTTCTTGCCATTTTAAAATGAAACTAGCTGTAGTGGCAAACTTAAACTTGGACCACCAATGAATTCTCATTAAAGTTACAATCCTTTCCCTTTATTTAGATATTAGCATTAAAGCCCATTTTATGTTAAAATAAAATGTGATCTAGATAGTAGGGAGGGCATGCACGGGAGTGGGTGAGCTGGTGGCACGCTCATTGCTTTTCCTGGCTAGCTGTCTTCTCCTGTGCCACCCCCCCCACCATTTCTTCTGGCCTTCCCCCCCAACCCACCTCTTCCTTCAGCCACTGCTTCTGCCAAGGTAAGTTCATCTTGGTCTTTGGGGGGCCTTGTGCTGTCTGGCCCTGCCAGGACAGTGACTGGCCTGGGGGTTCCTGACCCCTCATTCCTTCTGAGGAGAGGTGCTCCTGCCTCTCCCCAACTCACCGGAGTTTGGGAGCGGCCTATACACTGCTGAAGGGCCTGGGCTTGCTGCTGCTGCACCCACTACTTGTCACTTCTCACTGACCCCTTCTTTCCTAGCTGGGTTTTGGTGGGGGCTGGCCACAGCAGCGCTCCTCTGCCTGGCGTCTTTGTCCTGGGTTGATGCATCACCAGATGTGATCAGTGGGTCTGGTTTGGTTTGTGGGGGGGGGGAGAAGGTAGACAGGGGTCTGAGGAAGCTTCTGCCAGGCCGGCAGGGAGGGAGGGCAGCTGGCTGCTGCTGGCCTGCCAGGCTCAGCTTGGGTTTGGAGGGGTGGGAGAGGATAAGCAAAGGACTGGGAACCAATCAGCATGCAGCAGAACTCACTTCTATGGCTGCCGATTGGTGAGAAGTGAGTTGTCGCAACATTAGCAAATTATGTATAAGGAACTGGTCTTAATTGGTCTCTGTGTTTGCTGTTAATAAATAATGAACAGCAATAAAACAAAGTTTTATTTTGGTCTTTTTCTGGCCAATGGAAAATCAGAGGCAAGGTTTTTTTTTCTCCTGAGGTATTCAGGAGCCAGGTTACTTGAAGAAAATATGCCGCATGTTTATGAGAAATCAAAGGGAGGGATGTTACAGGAAAAGAATGCAAAGGAATTATATGAATCTTTTTGTTTAGCAATATTTGACTCCGTTAAATCTTCCATTCTGTTTAGTCATCTCAGCAGGGAAATTTGGTAGCTGCGCTCTCTGAAGATTGTACAGTAGTAATCTCTGATGCATTCAAGAGTTTTCCATGAAAATGTAATTTTGGAATCCAGTATTTAGAAGTTTCCAAGGATGATCCAGCATCTGAAGTTTGTTTGAGGAATGGCATGAGACATACCAGGACAGATAGCTGGCAACCTAGGGATTACGTGAAGTTTTCTGGGAAAGTGCTGAAGAGTTGTAAAGAATTGTGAATGGGTGGCTGGAGTTCTAATGGCATGCATTCAGCAAGTTCTGAACACTGTCAGGGTTTTTAGAATGCGGTTTAACATGTGTTAAACAGCAAACATATAAATGTAGTCTGGATTAGGGATAAGCCCATGGTGGGTGGAAGGACAACATACTGGACTGGACAACATACTGGGAGAATCAGACCACAACTGTCCTGATTCAGCACAAAAATCAGAGCACAAACTGCTCTATATTCAGCATGGACACAGTCCCAGCCATGCTGACTTTTCACATTAATAAAGGCATAAAAATCAAATTTTTCACTGTGTCTGCTGCAAATAAGATGTTACAAAACATTTTCTTTCCTCAAACCCCACACGGTTAGGCTTTGTTAAATTTCAGATCTCTCTTGGTTACATAAGCAGCCTTTCAATTTTATCTTCACCTTTGCAGGCTGGGAAGGTTCTTATGCACGCATACTGAAAATTTGGATGGGAGGTTGATCAGCCTGATGTGTGTACTGTAGAATGTCACGAGCTTCCTTGCAGGAGACGAATGGGCCCCAAGATCAGACTGATTTGGATCGACTTTGCTTCCATCGCCTGCCACGTTTGGTATTTTGCATTTCAGTTTTCTCTCTCCCATGTTATTGCATGGTGGGTTTTTCCCCCCAAGTGGCTTCTCTGAATAGCGATTACTCTGTGTGCACTCTGCTCGCCATCTGACAGCATGCTGCTTTTCTACATAAACAGCTTGCTGCATTGCTAATGCCCTGTTGATCTATAGTAAATGAACCCACACAAAAGGTGTTTTGTCTCTTCACGCTTCTTGGCACAGGCATGCATGGGAAAGCACATCTATCTTCCCTTCACCAACGGTAGTTTCTCCCCCTCCCCCCCCCCCCAGCCTCTGTTTCTATCAGCTCCCTTCTTCTCTAGAGGAAGATTCTTTTAAAAAAATTAGGGATTCTGCTCAGCCTCTGCTTCCTCTATGCACATCACATCAGTATCTTCATCAGATTCATCTGATGATTTGTTTGCACTGGAATACCAGGCAGAACTGCAAATTTCATTGTCCACCTACTCTCTTTCCTCTCAGAGAATCAAACAGAGTGGGAGTCAGCATGCTCATATTAAATGATCTTCCTCTTTAAGGGGAGGGGGGGGGAGAGGAACACTCCCTGCAATCCTAATCAGACTTATGCTTATTCAAAGTCTATTGTTCTCAGAGGGGATAGTTCTGCTTGGCATTGCAGCACAGAAGTAACTCAACTTTCCAGGCTGCCTGGTTTCATTTTAAGTTCTGGATTCCAGCATGTGACAGCCTATAGTTATGGGATTCCTTCAAACTATTCCCTCACAGATCTGCCCGTGCGGTTGCTGTCCAGACATTTCAGAGTCATGTTAATAGGAAACCATGTTAATCAGATTTCAGCCATGGATTCCACCCTTTCTCCTGCCCCAGGCCTCCCTAGGGATGTTGTTTGGCTTTTTTATTGATTGAGGGAAGGGGTAGGGAAGAGAACAGCGTCATGGTTCTTTTGGCATGTACTGAGTACAAAACGTTCTTTGAAACTAAGTGTAAAAATGGGATACAAGAGCCCTGACAATAAAATGTTCCGTGCGTTAGGAAAAAAAATGCTTCTACAAAGGTGTCTTATCCCTAAGAATGCATGTCACAAAGGAGACTAGTATTCATTTTACTGTTGTTCTGTTTTTAAAAAATCTTGTTCTTTCTTCAATTAGTCAGGGCAGGGTTGTCGGCAACCTGGAGAAAAACCTGTCCTGCCCCTCAGATGCAGAGGGAACAGGGGCGTACCTAGGCAAACTTGAGCCCTGGGCAAAACCTGAGTTTGATGCCCCCCCACGGGTGGCCCCCCCAATGACCAAACAATAATTTTTTCCACCAGGTCGTTTCAAAGTCACCATCACATTATAGAACATCCCCCAACTCACAAATCTGAACATAGCAATGGGCCATGCCACACAGCCAAAATAATATTTGGAAAACATTTTCAAAATGCTTTCAAAATGTTTTATTACTGCTATGAAAACATTTTATGGTGTTGTATCCAGTCCCCCCAATTGGGGGAAACAGCATCACTTTCAATGTTATTTAAACTGGGGGGGCCCAGACTCTCCCTTTAAGGTGGATTTAAAAGGAGAATCTGGGCTCCCTGGTTTAAACAAGTGATGCTCGAATCCACCCCCAAACAGCATCATTTTAAATGGTGTTTAAACTGGGGACCTCAGATTCTCCCTTGAAATCCATGCCGAAGGGGGTAGATTTAACAACAACAACAACAACAACAACAACAACAACAACAACAACAACAACAACAACAACAACAACAACAACAACAACAACCTTTATTAGGCACTGAGAGAATAAAAGAAAGAAAGAAAACAAGCATTGGTGGGAAGGGAGTGAATTTAAAAAGAGAATCTGGGGAAATTTAGGGGGTGCCTGTTGTCAGGGGTGCAATTATTAAGATAGCAGCACCTAAATTTCAGAGTGTCTTCGTGAGACCCTACTGATGATACCACCCAGATTTGGTGAAGTTTGGTTCAGGGGGTCCAAAGTTATGGACCCTCAAAGGTGTAGCCCCCATCTCCTATTAGCTCCCATTGGAAACAATGGGGGATGGGGGCACTCCCTTTGGGAGTCCATAACTTTGGACTCCCTAAACCAAACCTCACCAAACCTGGGTGACATCATCAGGAGAGTCTCCCAAAAAATCCCTGAAATTTTGGTGCTGCTAGCCTAAAATCTGCGCCCCCTGCAGGCCAAAAACGGAAAAAACACTGAAAATACAAAATCCCTCACAAACCTGCAATTTTGTCGCCCACCACAAGGTGGCGCCCAGGGCAGCTGCCCACTTTGCCCAATGGGAGGTACGCCTCTGAGAGGGAATGGGCTGTGGAAGCGGCACCCGGTTGCACTGACATGTTTGACCCCTCCACTGGTGCAAGGGGCACCCCTGCCAGCTGAGAAGGCAAAGGTGTTGGTGACTGGATGCCTCACAGCTCCGTGGTGGCGAAACCTGGAAGTGGGCACTGCCGCGGAGAAAAGTTGGCATCCAGTTGGATGCTGACACAGGGGGTGGGAGGGGTGGAGCATTCCAGAGGGTGGAGTTGACTTCCACCTGGGCTTTAGGGCTGAGAATGCATTGGCCAGGACTTCCCTGATAGGGTGGCATAACTCCATTAAACCCTATAGAAGGCTTCCAGAAGACTGGGGGATGGGGGAATCTGTTTGCTGCCTCCCTGCACTGCCTGGAAGCCCTCTGGAGGTGGTGTGGAGGTGTGGCAATGACGCTTTCCCCAGTTGCCTCCAGCTGTGGATTGAATAAAGTTTTGATGTGTGGTAGGCTAAGATTATCTAGTGAGCCTTATAGAACAAGAGGCAATGCACTGAGATGTGGAAAAATATACCATAGCCTGATGTTGTCATATCTCAGAAGCCAAGCGGGGTCAGGACTTGTATGGGAGACCACCAAGGAAGACTTCGCAGAGGAAGGCAGTGGCAAAACACCTCTGCTTAATCACTTGCCTTGAAAAACAAGCCAGGGGCCACCGTAAGTCAGCTATGACTTGACAGTACTTTACACACACAGGGACTGCATCCAGCAATTTGAAGGGACCTTGTGGCCTGATACTGGTGTTCCTAGAAAAACATTCACTGTCTGCTAATTCAGAGAGACATGACAGAGGTAGGATTGGCAGCTTTTAAGCCAGCACATCCTTCTGGCTGTCCCTTTAATATCAGTTTGGTCCGCTGTCGTTTTAACTCCATGCCATGAATACTAAATCTCTGCAGAAGAGATGGGACATTCCTCCCCCACATCCAATTTGCTGCCTTAATATAAGTGGAAGTGAAACAGGTTGCAAAGACAGCAGTGCTCTTTTTGTGTGCTAGTAGTTCTGTGGGCCACAGTGGGATCATCATGGTGCATTAACAACTTTAATTTCAGGGGCCGCTCTTTCAAAGTTTCTCAGTGTCCAAAGTTCAGATGCATAGATCTAGGGCAGGGGTAGGGAACCTGCGGCTCTCCAGATGTTCAGGAACTACAATTCCCATCAGCCTCTGTCAGCATGGCCAATTGGCCATGCTGGTAGGGGCTGATGGGAATTGTAGTTCCTGAACATCTGGAGAGCCGCAGGTTCCCTACCCCTGATCTAGGGGACAAGTGGGTCATTTAACTCAGGTTCCAACTGCCTGGGTCATGTGGGAGTGCATTTTGGCCCCTCCCCTCTGCACCCATATCCAGCTGAACTGCCCGCTGGCCCCCACCAACCTCCCATCACCACTGCAACCCCCCCCCCCGGGGCATGCTCCTAGCCCCTCGCATTCCAATATGCCAGGGAGGAAGCCAGGAGGGAGGGAGGGAGGGGGAGGGAGGCAGCGCTGCTTGCTTGCCTTGGAGCTAGCCGGAGGCACTCTGAGTATAGTAGGCGAGGCCCACCTTATCCCACTGAGTATTGCCTGCTGCGCTCAGTGTGCTTCTGAGTCAGTCCAAGGTACACTGGGCGCCGCTTTGTGGTGGGGTGCATGGGGTGCTTTAGCATGGTTCCTCCTACTCCAATAAAGGGACCAATAAAGGCTGTGAAGTCCACAGAAGTGACAACTGTGGGTAAAAGCAGGAGCTGGCACAAGCAACTTGCTTTTCTCAGAGATACTATTTGTACTTCAGGTTAGAGCCATACCAGGAACCCAGGAAGCTGCTGTCTGGACATGCCCTCAGTGGAATTAAATACTGTTGAAGATGGGGAAATCAGATTTGACTCAGTTCCAATGAAGAAACTTATTCAATAAATAATAATAGGTCAAAGTCATAAATTGGCATGGAATGTATGATCAGGTACGAGATTAAATATTTAGAAATTATAGCAGCAGGCAGCTATTTGCTATCTATCTTCAAGAAGAGAATTTTTTCCTTGACAAGTTATCATAAGTGGGGTTTTTAGGACTGCCAACAATCTGAAGGGGAAAGAATATCCTGCGCTTTTAACAGACACTTAATGATATGTTTACTTACCTCCATGCCACCCATTAAGCCTTTATTAAAGGGAAAAAACCCTTTCCCCCTTCTCCAAGCTCTTAGCAACTCTAGGGTTTTTTCCCTCAAGAAATATAGATTTGTATTCTATGTTCATCCAAGTGTGAAGATTTCCTTCACCCTAAGGAGCCTGCTTCCCGCTTAAATGGTTCTTTCACCAGAGGGAAAGCCTCTTGTGTTGGAGGGCTCCCTAAGCCAAGGAAGGTCTCACACTTTGCGGAGTGAACCAACATAATATAGGTCAATGATATTACAAAATCACATCTCTATGAAAAGCTGCAAAGAGAAGAGGAGTAAGTCATAAAGTTCATGTGAATTGGGTAGAACCATCCTGGCAGAGCCGTAGCGAGGGGGAACTGAGTCCGGGGCACATGTGTGCCCTGCGCCCCTGCTACGCCCTCACCCCACCATGCCCCCACACTGATGTGCGCCTGGTGCAAGACACCCCCCTTCCCCTGGGCACTACCCCATTGCATCCTGCTGTCAAAAGGATTGGCTAGGCAGCTATAGCTGTAGAAAGCAATGGGATAAGGTGCACTTTGTTCATTGTGTCATGCAAAACCATGATTTAATTAAATTAACCATGATTAGCAATCCTAGCTCCAAGTTGGGAAATACCTGGAGATTTTGGAGGTGGTGCCTGAGGTGGCAAGGTTTGGAGAGTGGCGAGAGTTCAATGGGGTATAATGCCATAGAGCCCATATTCGAAAGCAACCATTTTCTACAGGTGAACTGATCTCAGTTGGCTGGAGATCAGCTGTAATCCCAGGAGATTTCCGACCACCACCTGGAGGTTGGCAAACCTAACCACAATTAGAATGACCACCTGAGCACAGGCTACTCTAGCAAATAAGGGTAAATATGGTACCTTAAAACCAGGATTTGAAACCACAGTTTGAAGATGGTTGATTAACCACAGTTTGTCTTAGGCCGTTTATGCACGGCCTCCGGTCGCCCCCACGCCGGCGAGAGTTTCGCCGGCGTGGGGGCGGGAGCCTGCTCGCACGGAAGCGTGCGAGCAGGCGAGGGGGAGGCCGGCAGAAGGCAGGCGGCTCCGCACGGAGCCGCCTGTTCCCCCTCCTCCCTCCCACTTACCGTGTCCTTCTCGTCGCCTGCGGGGCGTCGCAGCCCCGCCCACGCTGCCCTCCGACCCCTGGAGGTCGGAGGACAGTGTGGGCGGGGCTGCGACGCCCCGCAGACGACGAGAAGGACACGGTAAGTGGGAGGGAGGAGGGGGAACAGCGTCTTCCCTGCGGCGCGGTTCGCACCGCGCCGCAGGGAAGACGCTCCCTCCCCAACAACAACCCTTTAAAGGGTTGTTGTTTAGGGCGGCCTGAGGCCGCCCTGCGGGGAGGGAAGCGCATTCAGGTCGCCGCTGCTGCGTTGCAGCAGCGGCGCCTGTGCGAACGGCGGCCTGGGGGCGGCGTTTTTACCGCCCCCAGGCCGTCGTATTTGGGCCGTGCATAAACGGCCTCAGCTATAGTTTTGCTTGATATAAAAACAGGGACATCAGCCTATGCTACCATGCAGGCTTGGATACCAGCTGGATCTCTACAAGGAAGATGAGAGAACAAGTAAAGCCAAAGCATTTCAATTAGTTAATTCTGTTTTGTCACAGAGGTTCTCTCCCAAGTGCCTAAATGGTTCTTGCAATGGTACAGGCCAGGGACCTGGTCATAAAACTACTACTTGCATTTTGAGAGTTTTCTGACTAAAAAGCATGCAGACTCAGTGAGAACAAACCCACAAGGACTCAACAGCATGCATTTCTGTTTCATCCTCTCCTCCTTTCAGTCTGTGAATCGGGAAGTGTCTCATGTTAGTAAACCCTATTTTATAATTGATAGCCAAAGATTTTTTTTCTCCCTTGGTGTGTTTTTCTTGTCATATCATGCATAATGTATTTTCTTTTCTAATCTTTGCTTCTAAGAACAGTTTTTCCAGAAGAAGCTGACAAACAAACTAAGAACGAATCTTAAGAAACCAATGCAAACCTCTCTGCCATAGCTCTTAATGTACAATGCCCATAGTTAGCTCTGTGCTTGCTTCATTGCTTTCCAAAGGTTTTTTTAAATTCTCAGAAAGGGTTCCTTCTCCCCATTTGTGAATTATTGAATAACTTTGCTGCTGTGCTGAACGAAAACTGTTCTATCTTGGCAAAGAGAACCTGAAGGGAGAAGTAGGAGATTTGAAGGAATGTACTGTGACCTTGGTCTGTTGCTGCGACCAAATGCAACTGAATCTCAGGTTCTGGCATGGCCTTGTTCAGCTCACTTGCACTGTTTAGCATGTGGTAATAGCACTATGATGGCTGATAATCTCCCATTTTTCACCTTGTCAACATTCATGTTCTTTGTAGCTATAGCACAGAATGTCTTTAAACTTTGCTCCGGTTGTTTTGATTGAACTTGCCAGCAGGATAACCCTAGTGAAATATGCGCTCAAAAGCAGACTCTTATGTCAAAAGGAAAGGAGAGGGGAAAACCCCCCAAACAAACAGGTGTCAGCAGGCAGGACTGTGTAGTCAAATATTTGATAGGCCTGCTTTGTGTGGATGTGTTTTAAATCAGGGAAATACTACTTAGGACATCTGCCAATTTGCTCCTCCCTCCTGTTGCAGTCCAGTGAAGTTCCCTGAAATTTTGTTCCTGGTGTAGGTTAATGGACTCTCAGGAATAACATAGGGAGCGATGTAGGGGTCTGCAGTGAGATAGGAAATAGACAGAAATTGCTGCCCCCTCTTCCACAGAGTAGCTACCATCAGGTGGGAAAGATGTGAAAGGCTTTAGAGAAGTACTAGAGGTGGATACCAGCTATGCAGCTGGTTTTATGGCACATTTTGTTCCCCTGGCTCTTGCTTATGGTTGTTCGCCTCCAGAATTATAACTAATCTCCAGATAACAGATCAATTCCCCGGGCGGGGGGGGGGGGAATGGCAGCTTTGGAGGGTCTACACTATGACATGTTACCCCTCTAAGGTCTTTCCCCTCCCCAAACCCTGCTGTGCCTGGACGTAGCTCCCAAGTAGACAAGAATTTCCAGCGCAGAACTGGCAACACTGTTCTTGCTTTTCTTTCTTGGAATCTCTTGAGACCCTGTTCTCTAACACTAGTACCCTGTCCTGTCGTATGATGCCCTCCAAATGGGGAATATATATGGAAAAGAGGCTAGAGATGGGCAGTTCTCCACAATGGAAAGTACCTCAGTATCTACCATCAGGTTGGAACCTTCTTTTCCACCTTTTGCATCAGAATTCCAAAGCCCTGTTGGAATAAACAGCTAACAATTGTAAATGACAGTGAACTATACTACTGAGATATCACACTCAAGTGTTCTGTTCCACTATTTACACAGGAGACCCAGCAGTACCTTAGCTTATCTATGAACTTGTCAACAGTTTATGATACTAGTCATGGACCACAAAATAAATTTCATACAAATTGATGATGTTTCCCAAAGGGAGAGGTAGCCCAAAGCATGAAGGTATTTCTCAGAGAATGTGCAGTGATTTTTCTGTCCTCTTTATTTTAAGGGGAACACTAACAAGTCATAGCATACTTGTTACCCCCACCCCCATCTGCCCTCATTCATGCAGAATACTGAATTTGTACAAGCAATTATGACAATACTTCAGAAAGAAAATATTAATGGGATTCATTAGCTTTACTGAAAATTTCTGCCAGTTGCTCAACTTTAGTTGGACTTTTTCACCTTTGTACAGTTTCATAATAAATCTCAGTAATCTGCTTTATATGGTCCAGAATCAAATCACTGGAAAGGGACCTCAGTTACTACAAGACATTTTCTTCTCAACAATGTGAATGCTCTACGGTCCTTGCTACAGTCTTGTTTATTGAAGAGTCATATCCAAACTGCTTTTCATTTTGTGTGCAAGTTCTTTTGAGTTATTTTTCCTGGTTCATTCCCCAAAGAGTCCTGAAAATCTTCACAACTCATTAAAATAAGCTGATCTGCTTGGAAGGTGTTGTTTTACCTAATGTTTTGCTATTTTATTCTGGAAATTTGCATATAGTAGAATAGAAAAAGTATGTTTATGTACTCAGACTTCACTTAACTCTTTTTCCCGCTGTAAGGTCTGTCTGCTGTTCCTAAAGATCACCCAATATCAGAACTGGTATTGTGACACACAAGAGTAAAGTCATACCACTTAGATCAGGGGTGTCAAACATGTGGCCTGGGGTTGAATCCAGTGCCTTGAGAGGGCTTATCAGACCCATGTACTCACCAGGTCAGATCAGGAGCAAGGAGCGGGTTGCCTGAGCTGGCTTGCACGTCTGATAAGTCCTATCAGTTGGGTTCTGATCTGGATTGGTGAGCCCAGGTAGGTAGGTGGGGCGGAGTGAATCTTGAAAGAACTGTGACCAGGCCAAGGTCACCCAGCAGGTTTCATGTGGAGGAGCGAGAAAACAAACAAGGTTCACCAGATTGGAGTCTGTCACTTATGTGGAGGAGGGAGGAACCAAATCAAGTTCTCCAGATTAGAATCCGCTGCTCTTAACCACTAAGCCACACTGGTTCCCTCCAACTAGGATCCTCTCCAACTAGAGAGAGTTTAAACCACCATTACTTGCCAGGATGTTTCTTGAAGAAATTATTTCCTTGTGCTAATTAGATCTTGTTTGGACAGAAGTATAAATATTAAAGAGTTCAGGAGTGTCTTTAATGACTTGTGTCCCCATTGTTTCTCCTAGCGGCTTTACTGCAAAGAGATGAACCAAACTGATTTTTACTTGATTGTTTGAAAAGTATTTTCAGTAGGGCAATACAGCCTTTTAAGTACTCTGCTTTTATGCTTCATCTAACTGATTAAACAAGCCATCTAGTTTTGGTATAGATAGATGAAGTAATTAAAAGCATACAAAATAATTTATATAGAGCAGTGATGGCAAACCTATGGCACGGGTGCCAGAGGTGGCACTCGGAGCCCTCTCTGTGGGCACGCACACACAGCGTTCATCATGTGGGGGGGGGGGGTAGAAAACCTTCTCCTAGGATTGCTATGTGGAGGCAGGAAAT
>NC_059426.1:48088908-48116226 GCF_021028975.2 Sphaerodactylus townsendi | reverse complement strand
GCGTTGCAGCAGCGCCGCCTGTGCGAACGGCGGCCTGGGGGCGGCGTTTTTACCGCCCCCAGGCCGTCGTTTTTGGCCCATGCGGAAAGGGCCTAAGAGTATGGGGTGGGTGGGTCATGCTCCTCACTCTCCCAGATTGGGGCAGCAGTGACCAGTGAGGTCAAGCAGAGCCAATCCTGACCCATTGCCCACCCAGTCCCTCAGCCAGGGCTGCCCTACTTGCCATTCATTGCTTACCTTAGAAGCATTTGGTGGGGAGGCCAGGCACGACCATCAACTTCCTGGGCATCCCAGCCTGGAGCCTGCCAATGGCTGCTTGGTCCAAACTCCCCGTTGGATAGCATCCCTCCTTCCTACTCTTTCCTTCTCCCACACTCTAGAACCTGCTGCACTCCTCAAGAAACTGGGCAGTATCCCTTGAAGAAACCCACACGCAGGTACATGGGCCGCAGGCAGGCTCCTAGGCTGTTGAACTGGTCAAGGTATCCCCTCCAATCTTGACCAGAAAGAAATATGTATTTGGTACAAAAAGAAAGAAGGAAAGGAAAACAAGAGGCGCACAGACTTGGGAGTAAGTTGAGAGAGTGGGAGACCTGAGAGCTGCCCGTTATGTGGCAAAGAGCTTCATGCAGCTCCTGAGCTGCAGTTTGGCCACCCCTCTCATACATCCAAGTTCTTCAATTTAAATGTGAGCTCCACTGCTTAATATTGCATGCGTAGGATTTGTTTCATGTGGATTTTTCAAATGCCCTATCAAGCTTTTTTCAAATTGGATTTGCATAGTATTCCAGTGAGCTGTGCATGTTGTGTTGAATTCTTACTACTTTCTATAACTACTCTGAATTTGGTACTACTCAAATGACTGGATTCACTTATCTGTCAGTAAAAGGTGCTGATGGCCACTGATCTTTCCCACATTTCCCTTCCCACAGCAGTCCTTTCCAGTGCATCAAAATTTATCCCCAGGGTTTCTGGAGATACTGTCATTAAGAGCCAGGAAGTTGCAGTATGGAGAAGCGTGAAATCCTTCTTCCTGCATCTTCAGTCAGTAGAGTTTATGAAGGGGGGGGGGGGGCGGATCGGAGCAATTTCATTCCCTTCCATACTGAAACCTTCTGACCTGTATGACTTGAAGAAGAAAAGTAGTTTGGATTCATACCTTGCTTTTCTCAACCATAAGGAGTCTCAAAGCTGCTTACAAACTCCTCTCCCCACAACAGATACCATGTGAGGTAGGTGGGGCTGAGAGAGTTCTGAGAGAACTGTGGCTAGTCCAAGGTCACCCAGCAGGCTTCATGTGTAGGAGTGGGGAAACAAATCCATCAGATTAGAGTCCGCCAGTCTTAACCACTACATCATGCTTGGCTTTCTATTACTTCACATATTATTTTACATGACCATTTACACACGAGTTCTACAAGCCTGGTAATAAGTTTATTGGTGTTGGGCTGCTATAAAATTCAGGGAATGCTGGTATGATCTTCCAGCCCAAACACTTTTCATCTACTGAGTTTTTAAAAATTGTGTGATGTTTATATGTGCTAGTAAAAGAACCTGTTCCCTTGAACTGTATGTTGATACAAATTCTTATGTATGGTTTTTCCTTCCTAGGTGTTCTTTGATCTAATGAGAGAGATTAGAGCTAAGAAGATGTCAGAAAACAAAGACAAGAATGGCAAGAAAAGCAGCAAAAACAAGAAGAGTTTTAAAGAGAGATGTTGCTTATTGTGATCTTCAGTTGCCAAACATGTAGGATATGGAATTAACAAGACATTTCACCACAGAGTATAGAGGACTGGATTTATTAAAGAAAATCTGGATCCCATAGGGTTTCTCACTCACATAATAGCCTTTCTGGAAACTCAGAACTTGGTTTAAAAAATTTTTTGGAAGCCAACAATTCTCTGTACTGAAATGGATGATTCGTGAAAGCAACTGTTGATGTTAAAAATATTGTCAGCAAATGTTTCCCTGACCATTTGGTTCTTTGCCTGATAACAGTATGGTTGCTCTGAAATTGTCTCTTGATATTCTTTCCAGTGATGGTCCCTCAACATAGACTTTATCAGGCATATTCAGAGTGGTTGGTTTTCATTCAAGTTCAACCAGTGTTTTCCACTATTCTTACCTGACTTCAGTTTTGGTGCTTCTATGAAGACATAGGCCATTGTTTTAAAAAGAAAAGTTACACATGCTGAAATCTTTCTGAGCTTTGAAATTTGCACCAACTTTATCAAGTATGTTATAATTCTTTCAGATTTACTGCTTTGCCAACATACCGAGTGGACATTAAGGACTTAGTCCTTTGGAAAGAAAAATCTAGAAGTGAATCAGTAGCATCTTTCATTGCTGCAGTATTCCTGAATTGAGCCTATATTTTCAGAACATTGGCGGGATAATATGAAAAGTTGCATATTCTTTTGATTCTAATATTTTATTGAGGTTAAATGGAAACTTAACAAAAGTTACTATCTTTTTATGTGGAGTTGCTGGTTTGTCCCCTTGAACAGCTCCATCTTTGCCTGCCAAATACTAGACTTCTCCCCCTCCCTCAAACTTGCTAGTTCTCTGTGGCATTACAATGTTTTAATAATCATACTATTATCATACTATTTCTCCTTAAAGAAATATGATGCATCACGTTATGAAATGTAATGATTTTTATTCTTTTGTTAAACTGGAGGGGGGGCACGTCCTTTGAAAAGGCCATATGCACAAGTGACACGTACACACAAACTTATTTCGAATTGAATTGAAAGTATAGACACCAGAGGCATTCCTGAGTGTTCTACAAAAGTATTTTGTTCAGTTATGATCATCTCTTTTGTTCTCGCTAATGAACTTTTGCTGTCTTACTTTTAATTTCAAGTTTTGGAGTTGCATTGCTGAACACCCACTATTGTTTTGATGGAATTTGTGGAGTCGGGGGAGGGGGAACTAAATCAATGAGGGGGAAGCAGTTTCATTTCTTAACACAGTTTTAATGGTAATTTAATTATGTGCAGTTGCCAAAAACCTGACCCTTGTTGAACAGGTGGATGTATTGTTGCTGAAGGACACTCTTATACAGTTACTGAATGAATCATGTGGAAAGGTCGGCATTGTAAAGGCAGCTAAATATATTCACTAAAAAATACCCTCTTCTAGTTTTGTCACTGATTGCATTGTTAATGTTGTGGGTGGGAAAACGCATAAGTGTGCAATTATGTTTTTAAGTCATGTTTTTGACACATTAAAACAACCAACGGAGGAAGTCTATGTGGACATTTTGACTTGCTGACTTTTACTGATTTATTCTGTGGGATGAAGATAACTTTCTCAGCTCATGAAATGCTCTCAAAAATTTGGGCTGAGCTTGTGAACCTTATTACATGAGGTCTGAAAGTACGCTATAATACATGAGGTCTAGAAGTTAGGCCAGCTGCTGCTAGCATATAGAGAAGAACTATTTTGCATCAAAATTCAGTAATCTTTCCTGTAATATGAGTACATAAGCCTTTTAAGATCCTCCCACCTTAAAGGGATACAGGAAGCTTTGATTCCTATGGCAGCAGAAATGGGTATTGACTTGCTTCAGATTGTTCCTTCATTATATTTGTTCTGTACAGGTAAGAGAAGAGCTTGCCAAATCTAGGGAGTTCCCCTTATAAGGTTGAAGTTCTTTTGTGACTCCCCAATAGGTTGCTAGGATTCAAGCAGAAGAGTGAGAATTGTTAAAGGATCATGATTATAGGGAGAAGCATCCCTAGCCTGGTTCCTTTTCTAAAGTTGTTGCTAAGGAGATTGATGCTCATCAGTATCTATTGCCTTGTCATCAGGATTTCCTCCTATTCCAGCTAAGGAAATGAGTTCCTTTTCACAGGCCTTTGAAAACAGTGAGGTAAGTCTTCCCTATTTCAAGATAACATTTCCATATATTTGAAACTTGGATGTCCATGGTTACTCTACTGGCAGCCCTTTTTAGGAAGAAGAGCCTTTGAAGTAAGACAGTGAACCTGCAATGAGGAGTTTTGAGTTTTCTGTAGCAACACCTTGTGTTCCTCATCAATTTTTGAATGATCTTCTTTAACAGGTAGTTTTCCTGACATGACTTGTTAAAATAGGTTGCCTTGGCCACTTCTTTGGACAATAAGTAGAGGATGTGGTTACTGAGTTCATCATATAGACATGCTATTATGGTGTGGATGCCCCTTAAGTCTATTTAATTATTCTGCCTTCTAGCTGGAAGTTACTTGGGTTCTTTTTAAAGCTAAGTCAGTTAAGACCAAGATAAGAAGCCAAACTAGTTCCTCTGGTCTGATTGCACGTTCCATTGCAAAAATAGTAACAACAGAATCCAGAAGCTCAGTGCTCCATGATGGAACATGACCTGCCTCCTCTAGATGTCTCCTTTAAACTTCTTGATCCTTATGGGGGGAATATCTTCAAACATTTGTAAAGAAATGACATTGGACAAGTGGATCCTGTGAACAGTGAAGGAAGACTGCCCTTACGTCCTCATGTTCTGTTTGTTTATTGAAGCTATCAGAAGAAAGACGGCAGAACATTCAGCGCCATTCAACATTTTTTGGAGACGAAGACTAGAAAGTGGTGTCAAGAGGGGAATGACTCTTGATGTTTCTCCACCATTTCAAGAAATCAGTTACCAGGAAATCACTGGCCAAACAATAAAGATGGCCTTCAAGAGAGAATCAATGTGGTGTAGTAATAAAGAGTGGCAAATTCTGATCTGGAGAACCAGGTTTGATTCTCCACTCCTCCACATGAAACCTGCTGGGTGACCTTGGGCCAGTCACAATTATTTCAGAACTCTTGCAGCCCCACCTGCCTCCCAAGTGTATGTTGTGG
This sequence comes from Sphaerodactylus townsendi, assembly GCF_021028975.2. Classification (NCBI taxonomy): domain Eukaryota; kingdom Metazoa; phylum Chordata; class Lepidosauria; order Squamata; family Sphaerodactylidae; genus Sphaerodactylus; species Sphaerodactylus townsendi. The sequence goes on along the minus strand of NC_059426.1, from coordinate 48,111,378 downwards.
GGTGTGGAAGGGAAGGTGATTGTAAACCACCTGAGACTCCATAAAGGTAGAGAAAACCAACTTGACCACCCCTGACCCAGCAAGCCCAAGCAGGGAGGTTTTCTAATGTTGCTAGGTCTTTGATGTAGTCTGTACATCCTTGTCCTTGCTGGAGGTGCAAATATGAGAACCACCAGTAACAGTATCTGGTATTTCCCCTTGATCTGTCATCAGTTGCGATAAAAATTCTAAAAGTTCTAGTAGCTTACTGACAGGTCCTAATGCATAGTAGTTCAATCAGATCCCTTTAAATCAGGAAGTTGAGATATACCTGATCCAACCTATAGGCTTTCATGGCAAAGAGTTCCCTTAAATGAGCTGGACAAATCTAGCAATTGGGAGTTTAGCCTACACTCCATCTTAGGTGACTGCATTTTAAGGAGAGGACTTTTTGTAATTATTACAGCTGAAGAAATGGCAGGCCAACCTCTTATTCCAGGTCAGGTTTCTGCGAACAATGTTGTGTTCCTTTATTCATTTTTTTCCTAGTCCTTTGCAGATTTTTTTCTGTACCTTCAGGTGAGACAATTCTGATGTAAAAGCCTTGTATCTGGATTCTCTTGAAAGTTTATAAGACTATTCTGCTGGACTCAGGTGAAGAAATGCTGCAGAGATCACTCACTGTAGATCCAGGCAGTATAGCAGCATTACTGTATTTCCACAAAAATAAGACAGGGTCTTATATTAATTTTTGCACCAAAAGATGCATTAGGGCTTATTTTAGGGGAAATACAGTACCTTCACAATTCATTAATGAGGGCTCTTGGCAGCCCCGTTACTTCCCTGTCACGTGTGATGCAAGCTGCATTCTCATTGGCAGGGAGCACCCTGCTGGATCACACCATCCTGATCTGTAACTACTGGTAGGGGTTATATTTTAAGCCTCCAAACATCCTGAAAAATCATGATAGGGCTTATTTTCGGGGAAACACGGTAGTGACCACTATAAATGGATGGCAGTCTGTTGGGAACAAAAGGATGTGGTGGCGTAGGAAACCTTTCACAGTTCTATTTCTAGAACCTTAAGGAAACTATCCCTCAAGATCACCAATAGTCTAGCCAGTTGTAACAGGTTGAGCTGCACTGACAGCATCTGCACAACCATATCTAAACTAACAGCATTTACTCTGTCTACCCACTTTAACGAGAATACGTTACCTTTAATGAGCAAATATCTGTAACCAATGTAGCTTAGCTTTAAAAGGAGAGTTAACTGTTTCAGTCAGTGGGTTTATCACATATTGCATCTGCTTGACTGCCCTGTGACATAACCGGTATCTTTCAGCAGCCATATTCAGGGGGTCGCTCCCCACTCACCATTAGCCGCGGGGTTTCCTCTTGATCAGATGCGGGGATCCAGGACGTTCCCCACATCCCCAGCGTCCAGTGCGCGGCTGCGCAGAATTTGCCGCTCTTCCTCCTCCCTGGTGCGCGGCAAATCAGCTCCTCAAACAACAGCAACATTTCCCAAACCCCGCGCTTGACGCGGGGGTGGTGGGGAACCCGGAAGATGACGCGTGGTTGATTCGCTGGGGCGCAGAGCTAACCGGCCAATCAGGGGAAAGAATCCTCCATTTTGTTTGGGGGGGGCGTCACCGTCAGTGCGCGGAATGAGCCTACATGATGACGTACAATCGTCGCGACACCCTATAGTTCAATGTAGGGCTTTGAGATGTGTGCACAACGTGACGTGCCGATATTCCTCCCTTCGAGGTTTACGGCTGCGAATTCTCAGCGAATTTAGTTTGAGAATTCACAGGGAAGTGCTGCAGAGCAGAGCAGACGAGGTAGTCGGTGGCAGCGGCAAGTACAGATTTTCACTTTCTTTTCTTTTTCCTGCCTGCCCAATCATATCGCCGCGGGGAGGAGCTGCAGGCCATTGCGCGACGCCAAGTTTCTTTTCTGCAATTCCGCCATTCCAGCTGGGTAATAATAATTTGAGTGCATGTGAGGCACGCGGAGTTCAAGGCTTTGAACCAACTTCTCGACGTTTTCGACGTTTTTAAATTATGACTGATTCCGGGAATGCCTCCGTTGCTGCATCGGTCTCTTCGGGAAAGCAGACAGGTGGGCGAGGTGTGCAGTGGCGTGATGAGGAAACTAGGGACCTCATCAGCATTTGGGGGGAGCAGTCGGTCCAGAGCGCCTTGCAAAAACAGCACAGAAACGTGGACGTCTTTGCTACTGTGGCCACGGAGATGCGTGGCAGGGGCCACTCGAGATCAGCGGTGGAATGCAGAACTAAAGCGAAGGGACTGAAGAGGGATCTCAAACGCTGCAAGCAACTAATAACGCGGTTTCTGAAAACGCCCAAAAGATCATCCATTACTATAGCGAGCTTGACCGCATTTTTGCAAATGACAAATCAGTAAATAATGATGAGCCATACAGAGCGATGGAATGCGTTTTCGTGAGCCGCAGGGCTCCTTCTGCCGGAGAAGGCCACTTAAAGCTCCAACCAGCAGTTCGCCATTGGAGCTCCGCGATGGCGCCATTGGCCGGCTATTATTGACCATCAATGAGATGGACATTCTTCCCTCCAGTCCATCTTTGCTGGAGCCAGGCGGAGTGCAACCTCCCCTTTTCTCTTTTGATGTCCTGAAACCAACACATCCCCTTCCTCGGCAAATGGGGACGGTGTTTCAGCATGCTGTCTTGGGGATGTGAGCTGCATAGGCACTCTCCCAAAACAAACACCCCCCCCCCCCAAGGAAGGCCGTAACGCTGGTGATTTGTGGTCCGTTTCATCTGCACATCTCATCCTCATATGGCCTGGTGTGGCTGAGCTGGGACCCTCTGGTCACCCACTCATTCATGCTTCTCTGCTTATATGAACACAGGTGTCAGCATCAACATGCCGCTACGGCCATCGGGGAGTGAGGCGCAAGGCGAGTGATGGGTGGAAGGGGTCGACTGTGCCTCCACAGTAGAGAATTTTATGACTGCGCTGCGCATGGACTGAATGTGTACTGAACCTCCAAGACATGACGGCGATGATGGCCGGCCATGCACAGCACAGAGAGCGGTTAAAGCCACCCGTTCAAGTGCACGCAAAGTGCCTTCTCAATGTACAATCCCACTTAGCTAAGGCACGCTTGCCCAGCCTGAAGTCCCTGCTTTTGGCAGCATGCCCCCCCCTTTTCTCTCTAACTTCAGGACAGCAGGGTGCATGAATCTTCTGTGGGGTGCATTGCCATGGTCTGGTGATAGGCCCATATCTTAGCAAGAAACCTTACTCTCATCACATTTACTTTTCCTCCATAGCCACAGGTTCGGGCACTCAGGGGACAGAGAATCAACGGGAGAACATGGCCATGGGTGAGTGTGGAGCGTGGCTGGGTGGGGAAACGGCAAGTGGTTTCCCATGCATGAACTGCAACATGTCGTTGAACTTGTGGACACTGTGGGACTTCATTGGAAGCGCCGCAACGTGACAGTGGCGGGGGGGTGGGGGTGGGGGCCCAGCAGAATCCCTAGTGGATTTTTGTTGCGGCTCTTTAGCCGGAGTGGATAAAAATAACTGCGAGACAAGGTAAACTGGCCAAATTTCTAGGAGTACCTGATTAAGAAATGGAATTAAAGGTAGGCAAACCAGTTTCCTGGGGTTGTCATCAGAAGAACATGAAGATTTTGGAATTTAGAACACCCCCTTCTCTCCTGCAGGACACTCAAATGGGCTTACAATCTCCTTGCCCTTCCCCCCTTACAGCAAGCACTCTGTGAGGTATGTGGGGCTGATAGATAGCACCGAGAAGCTGTGACTAGCCCAAGGTCACCCCACCAGGAAAAGATCCTTATGATGCCAACCATGTGGTACAGTACAGGAGGCCCACTGTCACGGACCCTGAAATATGTTTGCCAAAGCTCATTTTTGGTCCCATTGGAAAAACAATGTGGGTGGGGGCATTTGAAAGGGGAATACCAGACGTTGACGTATGTGTCTACTTTTCACAAGGGAGGGTGGTTTGAGAGTGAGGCCATTCCCCCAACCTCACATAGGACATGACCCATCTGCACCAATCCGCACACCTTGCCCTGTGCCCAGAAAGGCGGTTCTCCCAGGTCAGGGGCAGCAGACACCATTATATGAGTTTCTCGTGCGACCAGTGGCGTGGGGGGGGCGTGGTGCATGGTTCAAAGTCAGATTTCCCTCAGCCACCACCACGACCACTAAGATGCTGAAATCCACCTTTAAAAGACAGAATCCTCCTTTAAAATCCACCTTCAAGGTAGAATCTGGGAACCACGGTTTAATAAGAGTGCCAGTGATGATGTTTGGGGGTAGATTATTAATTTGGTGTGGTGTTCGGAAGCGGGTGCGTTCCACTCTGGACGAGGCGGGCGTGATTCCCCACTCAGCCATTTCAGCTGTGCAGGCTTGCCTGGAGAATTTTGCTGAGCCTGTGCACTCCGAGACAAACCTGCAGGGTGAGCTTCCACCAGTGATCGTTTTATGAAGCTCTCTTAGCCTCACCGACATTGAATGGCCATTTGTTAAGGGGGGGGGAGGGCAAGGAGTTTGTGAGCCACTAAGAGTATCCTGCAGGAGAGGGGGGGGCAACTCCGTACTCCTCCTCTTCTTCTAAACTGAGGATCTCATATTCTCCCCTGAGACCCCTGGGGTGGGCGCTAGATTTTAAATGAGTACATTGGGAAATTGAGGGCAGCGCCCACTCTCGAGGGTGCCGTGGTTAAGATAGAGGCATCAGAACTTTCAGGGTCTTTTTGGTAAACTCTCCTGATGACACCACCCATGTCTGGTGAAGTTTGTTTCAGGGTGCTCACAGTTTTGGACACTCATTGGTGGAGCTCCCATATCCCATTTGCTATCATTGGAAACAATGGGTGATGGGGGCACACCCTTTTGGTGTCCATGACTCTGGACCCCACTGAGACAGACCACAACTACCCTGGGTGGTTCCATCAAGACACTCCACAAAAATATACATGAGCGTTTGGTGCTGGCATATCAAACAACGCGCCCCCTGCAGGCGAAAAACAAGAAGATGAACAAACAAACAAAGGGAATGAAGGAGCTTCATCAATCAAAGGGGGGGGGGCACATACAACCCCGCCCCCATTAATCACATCCATGACCCAAGAGTTCCCAGCCCCTGCACCTCACGTCACAAACTGCTGGGGTTGTCATCTGGGCAGTCTGGGGTTGGAGGCCTGACTTCGTGCTGCTGCTAGATTTCCAAATCTGTGTACACTGTGGGCAAGAAAGTCACAAGGTGTGACTGATTCTGTCCGGGCAAAGATCCGCCCACAGGCGGCATTATTCTCCTTTTGGCAAAAAATGTGTGCCCAAGATTTGTCCTGCTAGGAATATTAAAAATGGATACCCTGTGCTCCCCACTGTAGTCTTCAGGGAAACTAACGCAGTTCTTGGTTGTATTCCAATGACGGCATCTGGTGAAGGCAGATGCTGATATTTGCTTGGGTATCTGGGTTATCTGTGAGCGAATTACATGCTTAATGCACAAGGCATGAGTAAAGACTTTTGGTGCTGCTGAAACAACACTCTACAGTCACTCTCTCACACTTTCCTGCAGGAGGGGATCAGGACGCGACAATGAGAGGAGAACAGGCCCTTGTAGAGGAGGAGGGCATCCACGGTAGGTGACACGGAATCCAGGCCGCTGTGCTACAGCTAGCTGGCAATGCCTTCGGCTAACTGAGGAATGCCTTGCTCAATTATCAAGCAGACAGATGTGGGCCTTTGCACACGGCCATGTTTTCAATGCCACTGCCGTGAATCGACCCGTCAACCAGGACTGCTAGGTGAAAGGTTGACAACTGGTCACGTTACTCAAAGGTTGAAATGTCGTTCACACATGCTCTCCCTCGTCCACATTCAGATGCCAATGACGCATGACTCTTGGAGCAAGCGAAGCGAGGGCCAGGGAGAGCAACAGGTACATGAGGAAGGCAGGCCCTGCCCACAGGTGATGAAGGTATGGCTGAATTGGCTATTCAACACATCCATCCTGCTGCCTGGTCATGCCCCGCGTGAACGCCGGTGGTCATCTACATTGCATTAATGCCCAGCTAACTCAGCAGCTTTGGAACAATCAGTTTTGTGTAACCACGCTAACAAGGTGTGGCTGTCCCATCCACTAGGGTCAACCTGCTGGACCGCCTGAAGTTGAAGCGGGGGACCCCTGAAACGCCGGGCTACCAGAGAAAAGGTGATTAGACTACTTTACCGCGTGGGGGTTCTTGCAGACTTCGCGACGCGCTATGGTCGAAAGCAGGAGAGTCCTGGCGCCGAAGTGAGCTGTAGACAGGGGCGGTTGGAGTCACGGCAGCGCTTTGATACACCTTCTATGACCGCAATAGATAGGGGAAACACCGCGCATCTAAAGGGTGGTGATGCGTTCTGCCAAAGAGTTGGCACAGCGGAGCGGGCACACACAATACTGGAGGCACTCGTCAGCCCTGTGCAGCGCGGAGAGCAAGAAGGGGGAGGGCACCTTGAGTTTCAGGTACCCAGGAACAGCACTCCCTCATCTGGTCGTCAATTCCTGGCAGCCTCAACTGCCACGTCGCCAAGCTTGCTCAGGGAGGCCCCCCCCCCCCGACCAAATACGGGACATGTTTTTCCAACTGCGTGGAGGGTCGCATGCAAGGGCGTCACCATCAGTCCTTGTTCCAAACACTCCAGAGATTGGCACCTGCTGCTCTCACCGCCATTCCAAATCGGACAAGAGTGCAATGGAGAACAGACCACCGTCCAAACGCTCGCTGCATTTTTCAGGTACCCAGCAAGGGTCTCTTTCCCAAAGCAAGGCAGGCACCCAAAAAAGCAGTGTCCTGGGGGACGGTAACAAAGGTTCCCAAGCAAAACGTGAGCGTTTGCGGGAGGAGATGGAGTCCTCTGACATGCAATCCATTGGACCAGAGATGGGGAGGGAGGCCAGTGGCAGGGTCCGCAGGCAGAAACAGATTTTCAATTTGTAAGGAGCTGGTTTTAGCAACCAGTCATTGCTGAGTTTTCTCTCACTGTTTCACTGTTTTCTCCACATAATGTGTGTGGAGACTGTTAATGTTTGTTGTGGTTGAATTAAAGTTATGTTCATTGCATCTGACATTGCCGTTTCGTGATTGATGTGGCAGGCGCATGGTGTTGGAAAGGGATGTTCAGACAGGAGAAGTGTTCCATGGGGCCCTTCTCACCCGTGCATTTCAAATGCCCATTTTTGAGCACGACAGAAGTGCTCATTGTTTGCTGCTTGGATCGTAATCATGAAATGTGCATGCACCAAGCGAGTATAGCCAATGATTTCAGTACAGGAGTGTAAGAAATGTGAGTAAAAAATGCAAGGCGTGGAGATTCACAGCGTGAACTTGTGAGTGCATGAGGGATTGTCTCATCTACTTTCAAACAAGAATGGGGGGGGGGGATTTAAAAGGTCAGCGCTCTGTTTGCAGGTGGCCCAGTTGGCAAGTCTGGGTTTTGGGGATTGAGAAAGTGTTCCAGACGTTACTGGGAAACCGTTTGCAAGGGTCCATTTCAAGCAAACCTTGCTTTTTCCAAAGAAATTTCTGGGAGAGAGAAAGGATTGCACCGCTTCTGACAATTTCGGTGTATCACATGCCACACAGCAGGGCACTTTTCTTCCACACCACACAGAGAACACCACATGTGGTGTGCGATCCAGGATGAATCAGTGCTGCCGTCTGTTCAGGGGGGGGGGCATGTGTGGGAGTGAGAATCAAACATGCTTCAGTGGCATGGTGTGCTGCCTTCCCTGTCACCATCTTTTCAGAACCCTTTTTTCCTGCTTTCTCAAAGATTCCTCATTCCCCATTTGTTGCAATCTGCAGGGGCCCAACCATGCCCAACACCCACTCCCCCTTCTCCCACTGTCATGGCTACGCTAGTGTTTCCCCTTTCTTGCCTTACTCCAACTCTCTATGTGCAAATATGGGAGAAAACGATGGATGTGATTGGACTGGTATTTCCATTCCACAGGATTATTATTGGGAATGTAGGATTTTTTCTTTGGTGAATAAGACATCTCCCATTGGGATAATTGAGGGCGCTACTAAGCTACTTTTTGTGAGACCTAAACTGGGAATTTTTTTCTTTTATGTTAAGATGGTTCCCTTTGCTTTAGTTGTATCTTACTCAAGAGAGTTGTCCCCTGTGTTTTATGAGGTTGGGTATGAGGTGTCTATTTTATGAGGAATGGGCACCTGGCACTTTGCAGAGACACACCCAGGCAAGGACTGGGGCCTTGAGCACAGATTCAAATTCGCATATAGCCTTGGATTGTTGTTCTGGCATCTGAGCTGTTTTTTCCAGGAGACATCTTGGAACAAATGGTTTTCAGACTGGCAAACTGGTTCATCCAATAGTGTGAGGAAATATTTATAGCCAAGTATGAAGAAAATGAACTCCAGTCTCTAGTTCAGCAGTGCGTCAAACGAATATTTCAGATTGCATTTCATCAGTTTCATTCATCCTGCCCGACCCCCTACCCACATATGCTGCACGCATGGTACACCCCGAATGGGACTGCAGGTACCAGACTTAGGGTCTGTTGTGCATAACATCGAGAATTCACCAATGAAAGTGGGAAAAATCGAATTGCAGGAAAAGAAAATGGATCTTTCAGCCCACAATGTTGGTGGTGAGCATTACTGATATTGTGGGGCCGCTGAGGGTAGGAATCACTACTTCTCTGAGAAGCTTCCTCTCAGAGCAGTTTTTATTGATGAGAGTGTGTAAGGTTTGAAACAGTTTTTGGAGGTATAAAGAAGTTAAAAGCAATTCCAGATAGTGAAATGTGGTGTTACATGACAAACCCCGTTTTGGTTCATGAAAGGATTGCCAAAAAAAACAAATCCAGCAAATGTAGAGTGCTGTGATTTTGAGCTATCCAAAGCGTAAACATGGCGCTGATGATGCAGCAGTCGAAGCATCATCTGACTGGAATCTGGTAGACTGTTATGCATCCCTGTCCTGCATGGCAACTAGTTGAGTGACCTGACCTTGGACCAGTCACAAACATAAAAACCTACCTCACAGGGATGTTATGAGGGAAAATGGGAGACGATGATGAAGAAGATTTTGAACATACACTCGCCTGTCTCTTCTATAAGGAGTCTCAAAGCGACTTATAAACTTTTCCTTCCTCTACCAAAAGCAGACTTCTTGTGATGTGCGTGTGGCTGAGAGAGTTTGGAGAGAACTGACTAGCCCAAGGTCACCCAGCTGGTAGGAGTGGGGAAACAAACGTGGATTACCAGATTAGGAGTTGCTATACTCTTAACCACGCTGGAGAATGAAGTAAGCTTCTGTACGTCCCCACTGGGGAGAAAAGTGGTGTACAAAAGACGTAAATAAATATATATTTCTATTGTGATGGGGATTTTTCTTTTTTTATGGTGCAAGGTGTTATATTTACAGAACTGCAGCTGTGGGAGCTGGGCTTTGAGAGGGGTGCAGGTACAGATTTGCAAAAGAGGAGGTTAGGAACAGGGCAGAGCACAAGGCCATGCCTTCCCAAGGCCCGGCCCCCCGCCTCAGTGTTTACAAAAGCGGCTATCCGAGGCCAGGGATAGCAGACTCCCAAACCCCGTGTGGCCCCCCACCACCTGGGCTCGCAGTCGGCATTCCATTTCGCCCTTCCCTTTGGCCAGAGGCGTAGCTAGGGGAAATGGAGCCCAGTTCAAAATCCGCCCACACCCCCCCCCCCCGGGTGGCTCCTGTGATGCTGGAATCCACCACCATACAACATCATTTTCAATGGTGATTAAACTAGGAAGCCAACCTCCAGGCAAACTTCTAGAGAAGCAAACCTCAACTCTGGAAGCTTCCTCCAACTTTCACTGTGCAACATGGGAGAAAACGATGGGTGTGATTGACCGAGGGCTTCATTCCACAGATTCCCACCCACCATTCAGTCACATTTGGAGGGAGATTATTTTTCCAATCTTTTTGAAAAGATTTCAGAACAAACGCGATATGTCCAAAAGGTTTAATTTTAACAAAACAATGCACAAAGGTGTACAACTATGTACAAATTTTAACAAACTATGCACAAAATCAACATACTATACAAAAACCACAACACAACACAACACAACAGTACAATTTGACTGGCCACCAGAGTTAGCTACTCCCTAGCTAACGCTCTCGCTCGAGTGTGGCCTCCAGTTCCATGTTGGCTTGCCGCATGGCCCGGAGTTCCGCCTCGTGCCTCTTCTCCGCTGCCTCCAGGGATGCCACACGGCGCTGGAGATCTCGGACTGGAAGGGAAGGGAGGAGAGGGAAGGTGTCAAATCCACGCATGTCCAGCAACCTGAGATCTACTTCATTGCTTATGCCACACAACAACCCGCATTTCCAATCTATGCTGGCCGGGAGCTCCAAAGGATTTCAATAAATGAACATGAAACAGAGGTTCTCTACCGTCTTCCACAACCTCGCCACATTACACTATTGTTCTTCTACGAGGAGAACAACCAGAGATATGGAGCTACCCATTTGATTGAACATACCATTTGTCCCGCTGAACCTCAGTTCACCAAACTTTGGTGGCATCATAAGAAGAGTTAGCAGATGAAACCCTGAAAATGTGGTGTCACTGGCTTCTAGAGCACACCCCTACCAGGCACCCCAAGAAATTTGCCCAAGATTACTGGTTTTACGGCGGCTTTTATGCTCCAATGTAGCCAATGGGGAATTTCCGAATGTGTAGGCAGGCTGCACATTTTGGAAGACAGAGGCACCATACTTTTAGGACGGCTCCAGGAGGGTCTCCTGGAGATGCAATCAATGTATGGATACCTTGGCTTCCGGGGTTTCAATTTAGTTTGGCCACAACAGGCTTATTTTGTCTCCCCGCTCCTGCGCATGAAAGCCTGTGGCTGAGTTATCTCATGACTCTCTCTCCCCCCCCCCGGAAGGGGTTAGGGTTAGGGGGGGAAAAGAGTTGTTGGGGAGAGAGACATGTCTGTTTTTGATGGGAGAGGTGTCCCCTTCACACACCACAGCAATCTTAATAAAATTGCATGTAATTGCATTGTGGGAACTGTGCCGGCTGGATCTTGCCTCTGCTGAGGGTGAAAGCGGCGTGATCAACTGGAGGAGAGGCAGTGAAGGGATTACTCACTCATCAGCACCATGGTGGCGGGAGAAATTCCCTCGAGGGAGCCCTGGGGCATTGGAGGCGGTGTCTCCCTTGCAGCGGCACCAGCCGTCTCTCGCGATGTTCCTGAAATGCAAGGCAAAAGGAGTAAGTCACTAACCGTGGAGATTATGGCTGGAGGATCGAACCGACACATTGAATAGTGAAATCTCACCCACCTGCAACTTGCCCCTGATCCGCTTCCTCCAGCAGTGCAGCCTCTTCCTCCTCTGAGGACCTTTCCGCCTCGGTTGGGGAGTGAGTGCCTGTGCGGGGAAATCAGGAAGAAGGGTGTCATCGGTAGGTTCAGAGTGAATTGTCAAGGAGCTTCTCAAAGTGGGGACATTTTTTGATGATGTATGCATCAAGGGACGCAAAGACATTGCCCACATGACACCAGCCGTTATCTTGCCAAAAATTGAGGGCAGATGGGAACACCGGGGAAAACCAAAGTTTGACGGGCCAACGTGCCCGGTGCAAAAGGTGGACACACCAGCTTTCAGCAATCTCCTTTTGAACAATCAATCATTTAGGTACAACAGGTGATTTCTAAGTGGCCACCCCGAGTAAGACCTTGGCACAACACTGCAATCTGGAGAAAATCAGCATTGTGGGTCATGAGTCTGAATCAATCATGGGTTCAGCCTCATCTCCAACATTCCCACACTGCAGACTGTCGGGGGATGGGGCATCCACTCTTGGATTTCAAAATTAAGGGGCCCCTGTAACAAACCAGGGAGACTGCTATAAAGCAATCTCACGAAACATCCCTGTTTTATTGTGCCCTCCAGTTACGCTCCGGGAATCGCTCCTCTTCCGATGGCTCGCCTGCAAGGTGCCACAATTTTTCCATCTCCATGTAGAAATGTGGCCTGCCTTGGGTGGGTGGCCTCCCCTGCCAAATCCTCCTGGAGTCATAGAAGGCTTTCTTTATGTTTTTCCACTTGGTGCGAGCCTGTGGAATTGTCCTTTCATACCCCTGGGACCTCAGAGCTCGCACCACGAATGTAAACTCCCTCTTGTTGGGGAGCTTTGTTGCCCCCATGAGAAGAGGGGAAAAGCCCCCCTCCTTCACTGCCCCCAGCATTACTTGCACCTCTGGGTGCCGCCAGTAGCAGCCCTTGCTCCTAAGGGGAGGCCTCTGTGGTGCTGCAGCTCCCAACGACATTTTTCCTTCCTTCCCCGTAAAGACGTCGCGAAGAAACGGTCAGGAGACGGATTTGCACATGTGCGTCCATTTAAAAAAAGCGCCAAAACGGAACGCGGCCAAAACGTAGCGCTGCAGAGCGCTCAATTTACCAGATATGGGCATGAGAAGACCTACCAACGTTCAAACGAGTCTAAAGTGATCGCCCCGTTCCTCTGCCCGCGAAACCGGGAAATTCGAGCTGTCACGCAAAGCGGACTCTGCGTGGGCGGGACCGGTCTTTTCACAGTCGCCCTCACAGCACAGGCTGTGGAAAGTTAAAATGACATGCCCCAATGTCTGCCGAATAAAGGTGGCTCCCATTCCTCCATCGCCCCTTGCTCTTTCCTGTTCTACGTGCCGTGGGATTTCCCTGCATTTTTCTGTTCATGTTTGGTGTTAGTGCAACCTGTATCTGTGGGTTCTGTGGGACAGAACTTGGAATGAGTTAGCAGCAACAAAATTAAAAAAACCCAAAATGATTTAATTTCTTAACATATGACATATAACATCAAGATTATACATCACACTTCAAGGTCCTGTTCAGGTTGCATTTTCAAGTCCTTATATTCACAGTCTTGTAATGCAAAGTCCAATTCCTCTTTGCAAGTGGGTAGGCTCCTGAAGACTCCAAGGGCTTGGTGAATAGGATTCCACATGATGAAGGTTTCCAGGAGAACTCTCACCCATTACAAACATAAAAATACAATAAACTCCAACATTTACAACATAGCAAAAGTTAACAACTACCTTCCCAGCAGTTCCCAACAACATTGCAGTTACCTTTACAAGGTGTTAAGTGCTTATAGAAATCATGGCCCGAGTCTGATAGCCTTGTCTCCTCCAAACTACATGAGCTCTGCAGCCTTCTGCTGCTTTGACTCTCCCCCCCTTTCTGGGTCAACCCATTCTGAGCATGGGGGTTACATTAGCATTCCCTGAAGAGTCTCTATCTGAGCCAATCTGCTATCTTGATTGCCCAGAGCCCGTCTTTCTTGTCACTATGCTGTTTGGGATATTACCTGTCATTTGTGTGTGTGTGTGTGTGTGTGTGTGTTTGTTTGGAGACCATCTATTGTAGTGATTAACAGCAGGTGGACTATAATCTCCTCCACATGAGCGGCGGATTCTAATCTAGATTTGTTTCCGCACTCCTGCACATGAAGCCTGCTGGCTGACCGTGTTATGAAGGGCAGGGAATAAATCTAAATAATAAATAAATAAAATCTGGTAATCCTATTTACATTTTTTAACATGAATCAGAACTTCTTTTTAACTTTTTTTTTGGTCTGAGGTCGGCTACTCCATTGTCACCAATGGGTAAAAATTAAACTGGTCTCCCGCTGGTTTTTGAGCACCACAATTGTCCTCCAGTTCTTTTCTACAGGGACTCGGACTCCATTTTGTCTGGAGTGTAGAGAAAAGAGTGCGGTTTCGAAACAGTGCGAACCCCGCGGAAATAATTCCCACTTTGTTTGAGCACACCACTGTAGGCGCAGAAGAAGCAGAAAGTCAGAGCAAGTGGAAGAAAGTCAGAGAGGAGACATTGGTGGCAAAAGGGTTTTGATTTCCAACAACAAGATTATTTCCTCATTCCTTCCATTATTTTTTTCCTATAATGGAGAGATGGCAACCATAATGCAGCTGACTTTCTACCAAAGAAATCACGTGCAGGCCTTGAAAACCTATTGGGTCCCACTCGGGACAGCAAAGATGAGAGGAGGGGAGGCAACTTTGAGGGCTCCACAGCCGGGTGACCCACTGACCCGCCAAACTCTCACCAAACCTGGGCTGCACTTCTCAGGGGAGCCTGCTGACTATTGCACACCCTCAGGCTGCGCAGTTTGGTCCAGGGGCCACTTACTACTAATTCGCGCGACTGCCAAACTGCCCCCCCCACAATGCAAAGATCAGAAGAGGGAGGCACCTTTGAGGGCCCACAGCCTGCGGGATACAATTCAGCAGCAAGTTGGAGCAAGGGCTAACAGTCCTCTTTTCCCATTGCACCTCACAACAAGCACCCTCTGAGCTGTACAAGGCTGTGACAGTGCGTAGGTCAACCTGCAGGCTTGTTTGGGAGAACGGACTGAACAGTTTGGATTGATGAAAAAGGAAAATTCTGGCCTCTCCAAGCAGTGTAAATGCTGTCTTGACTGGACTGATGTCTTTTGGGGCTGGGAGGGGACACTAGCAACACAGCAGCCGCCTTCATTGGATATAAGTGGGGGAATGCATGTCTTCCTCGCTCTGGTGGCACCATCATTGCTACCCCACTCCTCTGCCCATGGCGGAAGTGCTGGTCAACGCATTAAATGACAGTCTGCGCAAAGATGTTTGCCAAGCAATGCCCAATTTCCTGATGCCAGCGAAATTGTGTCTTGCCGGAGTGCCCTTTAACTAGAAAGGATCTGGGGAACATTTTCAACCATGGGATGATAGGAAGAGGAGGCTTTTCCGAGCGCATCCTTTTAATGTTTCGGACACGGCCAGGGGTTGCTGAGTGATGCCCCTGCCTTTTGTTTAACAACCATGCTCAGTAGTTTCCATCATGCCCAACCAACCATCACACCCACCCATGTCAGTGATTATTGCTGAGCACACTTCAATGCCGTGTGCACATGCCAGATTGATGGCACACCTAATGAACAAAAATGCGAGAGGAGAGCTTTCATTTGTCAACTTTTTATTTGATTCAGCAACAAAATCTCCAAGAGATATGGACATATCATGCATGCGAATAGTGATGGCAAACGGCCACCATGCCTAGCCCCAGTTGGCACGCGACTGGTGCATGTAGGCTGCCAGAGCGTCACGCACCGCTTTCCCCTGAGCAAGATGGGCAGCGTCTGAGGGCATGCGAAAATCCTTGTCTAATTCAAAAACCTGCTGCGGCTCCATCTCAGTAAGCAGTCGTCCTGCCCAATTCTCACTTTCCGGAGCGTCGTGGCCCTGTGACTGACATATGTTGTGGAGCACAATGCAAGCTCCAATGATGGCCTTGACGTTTGGGACACTCTATACTCTCATCCACGCGTTTCATGAGGCACTGCAAGCATTGTTGGCTTGCCGCAATCAAGGCTCGCTTCCATCGACACACTCTCGCCTTCGCGTGCCTCCTGTTG
Source organism: Sphaerodactylus townsendi (assembly GCF_021028975.2). Lineage (NCBI taxonomy): Eukaryota > Metazoa > Chordata > Lepidosauria > Squamata > Sphaerodactylidae > Sphaerodactylus > Sphaerodactylus townsendi. The sequence goes on along the minus strand of NC_059426.1, from coordinate 48,095,890 downwards.
AAGCCACGGCCCACTTGATTACGCATCAACTGTACCGCTTCATGAGCCACTTCCGCATCGGGAAGGCACCATCTGCAAGTACCACAGCCGGAACAGTGACCCCATTCAAGGTGAGTGTTGGGTTGCCATTTAGATATTCCCCTATCCATGCATTGAATGAAATCGGGTGCCACGGAAAATGTGGGAGTCGCGGGTTCCTACCTGACTGGCCATAATGTCCACCTCGCTAAAACCTCCCCTTTGTGGTCACAGACCGCCATCAGAACCACGGAGGAGTAACCTTTCGATTCGTAGTAGTGACCAGATCCAGAAGGAGAAGTGGATCTGATGTGGGTAAGTTCATCAACCGGGCCCAACGCAGTGTGGGAATCCAATGCTCGAAAACTCAGCAATGACCTGAAAAGAGTGGACAGAGGAAAATGACTGTGATGCCGCCCCTCAGTCAAGAATCACGCATGTGATACAAATGCATTTCATTTCCTGACTATGGTTTGTCGGCACAAAGATGACCAGAAACAGATCCCATTAACCCAAGTCTGTGAGCAAATCACAGGCCCAATGAGCACATCATCTGTAGGCACCATGGATGCAGTGCAGCCTTTAGAAGCACGCCTGATATTTTGGGTAAGACAAACCCACCTCCCCTGGCCTTCCCCGCCCTCCCCTGCCCTCCCCTCAACGCTCACACTGTGCAGAGGCGTGTGGGGAAAATGGGGCCCAGCGCGAGATGTCCCCCCCCCCGGCAGTCTCTGTATATTTTGAATGGACTCCCCAGAAGCAACAATTTCATTGGTGTCTACAACACAGAGCCCAATTTCTCCTGTAAATTCAACCTGGGGGGGGGGGAGAGGTTAATTTATGGTATCCGATTCTCAAACCTCACTGTCCAATCTGGCATGTTGATCAAGAGCATGTGTATACTGATCTGTGGGATTAGCCATAGCAGTCCCACACATGCTGGCCGGTTGACCTTGGGCTAGTCACAGCTTCTACGAGCACTCTCAGAAGCACCTACCTCACAGGGTAATTTTCCCGGTGGAGAAAGGCAAAATGCTAGTGTAACCCCCCTTTGATTTTCCTAGTGGACTGAAGAGAATTATATGAATCCAAGGTCTTTAACTTCTAATTAATTGAGGACCTAAGATTCTCCCTTTAAATGCATGCTGAAGGGGGTGGATTTAAAAGGAGAATGGGTTCATTTGCCAACGCACCAGACCTTATGGCATCTTTTGGAGTCATGTTGGTCCATATTTGGTTTAGTGGGTGCAAAGTTGGGGTGCACTGTGCCAAAGTGGACATGGCCAGAGCAAAGGGTTACCGCTTTGCAGTGGCAAGGATCCTCTTACCCGGTCCACGGGATCCGCAAAGCTGACAACTCTCTTGAACAGACTTTCCCGCACAGCCCAGCAGAAGTCGTAGACAGCTTCATTTGCAGTTGTCAGACCAACACCGAACTGCTGCGTCACTAACCGGAAGAAGTTTGGGTTGGCCATATACCAAATAGCCATTGCAACTCTCATCTCCACTGGCAGAGCCCGGCGCATATTTGTGTCCTCTCGCTGCATGAGGGGAGCCACATCTCGTCCATGATTCTTCCGGCGTCCGCTTGGTCATCCTAAAGTTGGCCAGCCACTGCTCATCACCCCAGAAAGACCAGACGCAGTTATTCCACCAGTCCCTGCTTGTATGTGGATAAACCCAGTAACGGCGGGTCCTTTGAACACTCCGCCCAGCGCGGAACCAACGTACGGGCAAGCATTACCTAATCGGGGACCTGGCCAGCTGAAGGCCTCGGTAGCTGGCGCTTGGGTGGTGCCTCACAGTCTTCCTTTGGGCAGCCTCGGATAAGCCGGCGTTGTTGAAGGAAGATTGAAAGGAACGTGCCAGCTTCAACAGGAAGACCACTTCGGGATCCAAATCCTCCTCGAGCCCCGCCATGGCAGCCTGCACCAGCAGGAGCACTTGAACAGACAGCATAATGTGCAAAAGAAAGCACGAACGAACGAGGTCTCGAGAAGACGTAAAGACGTGGGAATAATTACCGAAAAATGTTCCGAAAAAAATGTCCACGTATGACTGGGATGCAAACCGAAAAATGGGCCAAAGTGAGCAGGCAGGCTTCCGCCTTTCAGCACGCTGACTGTTGATGACGTGTTCTCGAAGTCGGAACAAAGCAAGCTGCCACCGGGCGTTAATGCTGACGCCAGCATGTGCAGACGTCTCAAACAAATCCTTCCAAAGCTTCCAGCGCCTTTCTGATGACGTGCGGACATCCGAGCCTATCGAAAAAGATTTCGTGCAAGCCAATGAGAATGGAGGCCCGCCCTCCCTCCATGACGCACACTTGTGCCAGCCAATGAAAACGCTTCATTGCCTCTATTGCCACGAAACTCCTGTTCTTGGCCGCCCGCGTTAGCTCTTCAATGGCAAATGAGTGGGGAGCAAATAGTCTCCGTGGTCATAAGCCGCGGAGGCTTTTCGGGGCGGGGTCGCTGCAGAGTTGCACATGAAGAGGTAAGTGGGGAGCGGCCCAGGGTCTTACAAAGGTTTCTAGAAGGGTACAAGTGGGGAGGGAACATTCCATTCCCCAACCAGTGTTTCTGTTACTCCAAGTAGGAAGTCTCCACTTTTAGTTGGGGAAATAGCTTTGATGACATATCTCAGTGAGAGGGGATAACTTGAGATCTATAACCTGTGTACACAGAATTAATCTTGATCGAAATTCTCCAATAAAAAGACCATTGTAATAATAAGTGGTTTAATAATCAAATTACATGTCTGATCAATATATACATTCATACACACAAGGCATACAAGAGCTAACTAGAATAAGGGAGAAAGTGGGATGGAGATTTTAGGTATGGGCAATAGTTAACAATCTTGCAGAGAGGAATATCCAACAAAAGCAGTACTGAGACTGAAAATGATCGTGAAAGGGCTAAATATGGTGGCTTACTCTTCCTTCTCTCCTTTTCTTCCTTCCTGATCAATCTTCCCTCAGCCTTCTTTTTTCCTCCTCTACCCTTCTCTCTCAATCCCCTCCCTCTTTCTCCCCCATACCACCTTATCACAGTTCCCTTCTGTCTCTTTGTACAGGTACCCCAAAGACTTGTGAGGAAGAGGGAATCCTATCCTTTTATCTTGATCCCCCCCAAGCTCTCTCCCGCCCTGCTAGCACTCTGATTCTCACGCCCTTGCTGGCCCTTCCCATATCATTTGTAAACCCTCTTCTGTGCTGGGCTGCCCTCTTTTGCTTTACTGTAATAAAAGCACTTTCCCTCAGCCCTGTAACCATCCCAGAAGGTGAGGATGCCCATTCCTATTACCTTTCTCGGCAAACCCCTTAATAAGGCACAAATAATAATGCAGATTTTGAACTTTCACAGAACAAAAGATGAGAGAAGATGGGAATAGGAGATAACTTGGAGGAAAGGAATTGATGAGGCAAGAGAAATATATATTTCTCTTACATTATTTATAAAAGAGTTTAGGCAGAGAATATCAGCAATCAATATTTGGTTTTCAGGCTATTTAAGTTTGTTCAGTTTCAATTCTCTGTTATATTAGATGGTATTTCAGACATGACATTAGAATAGTGGAGTTAATATTTGTCAGAGTTGTGTTTCTCAGAACTAGCTTTAGCTAGCTAGGTGCCAAGTTGCTGATTCTTAATAAAGGCTTATGTTACCAATGCCGAGTCTGTGTAATGATCAAAGTCAGCTGACTTAACGATATTGCTTGCAATCATAATGACCCTCTATATGGTGGCTACCAGTCATGGAATATAAACTGTGTCAGCCCTGTGATCCAGACAAGAAGTCAAGACCTTATACAATTCTTTATTGTTTGCTGCTGCTGCTGATTCAATCACAGTTGTATGAAGTGTCTTTAGGGGAGCAAGATAATGTTTTCATGATTATGTACAAGTTAAGCAGTGGAACATGATTGTTGTGCTTAATCTCAAGATCTTTGTTGTATTTGACAAAGTGGGTTTTGGTTTATAGTAGTTTATGCCACAATGAATTTTGTTAGAGTATCTCTTCTTCATTTTGTCTGCAACAGACAAACACAGTCTGGAAGTTTTTTGACATTTTCCAACATTGTGGTCTTATGACCATTTTATGTGGAACCAACATGAAATGCCCAACAAAAAAAAGGAGTAGGTGAGGAAAATGGTTTAAAGATGAATAAACCATTGTATAATGTGCAAAAATCAGTGGTCCCACTATACTGTTGTTTAGTATAGCCCATCAGAATGTTGGTCTGCTTCTCCAACAAATGAATGAAGAATGGTCTTCTCTGCTATCCGGCACTAGGAACTTGCATATAGCTAAGAAGCTACACAGTCTATCAAATAATCCCATAGAACTTTTGCAGCTTCCTCTTGTGGTGGCTTCGGAGGTAGCTGTCGTCTCTTGATCCCTCATTACTAGAGATGGAGAAGGCTCCCTAAAGGACCAAGCTGGTCTCACATCTGAAATGGCCCTTCATAGGTCTAATGAATCTTTTGCCTCAGCCATAAGGGCATTTGCTACCATTTCACTTTTTGTGTTTGTCATGGTGGCATATAAATTTTTGCAGCTGATTTCTGAGGATAATGGAAAGGACAGAGAGGGGGCCTCCAGGTTCTTCAAAGCTGACACTTTTATGGTAGATTCTAGCCTTGCTTCCTTAAAGGTTTCTTCCTATGCCATGTCTTCAGCAGTAATGGCCAGGTGTACTAGACTGTTAAAATGATGGCCTGCCGATTATCACTCAAACTTGGCCTTAGCTTCCTTTTCCTTCTTGGGGAGAAGTTGTTTGGGGACCATTTGGATGACATCCTTGTTAAAACAAAGGACAAGAAAAAGGCCATGGTTAGAGCAAACAGAAGGATCAACGCCCTCAGTCTCATCATTCCTGTCATCCCCAAGAGGTCAGAGACATACAGACCTCCTTTTACCCCAACAGACCTCCTTGTCTAAGCCAAGAGGAGACAAGAAGAAACATCTGGTTTCCCAGAGGATTACAGTCCATTCCATTTGCAGTGCAGACTTTGCTTCACAGACTTTTATACTAGTGGATTGGTGGAAGAGATCTGTGAAGTTTCTGCTTGAGCCTCAAGTTCCACACGCATTCAGTGTTATAAAATTGATACCCTTGCTTCAGCTGATACAGCTTGTGGGTGCAGATACTACAACAATTGGTGCAATTAGAATAACCAGTGCTACCCAGTCTACATGGAAACTGCTTTTATGAATCCTATGATAAGATGCCCTCCTCCTCTGAATGAGAAAGGAACATTAGATGAAATGTGAAGTTTCATTTTATTCTGAAGAAGGGAGGGTGTCTTACTTTCCACCTTTTGTGTGTGGGGGAAAATTCAGTATGGCTGGATTTTTTTGGCCTTTTTTCTATAAATCTTTCTGTCCAATTTATGCTATGTTTTTTCTTATGTCTCAAGGAACCTTCACTGTAAGATCAATGCTCCTTTCTTTGCTTTCCATTCCAGCCTTTGGACACTAGATGACAGTATAGGCACATGGTTAAGGATACTTCATTTGACAGCAGTTTTAGCTAAGCAGTTAAAACAACTTATAGCTGTATAGTTTCAGATAGCAAAAAATACCTGAAAATATTCCTACAGCCCAGAAAGACCTTTAACAGGTTTTTTGGAAAATAATACAGCTAAATGTAAATTGTGGGAGTTTTCTGGGGCCTCCTTACAACAACACCTGGGTTTACACAGGGACTATTGTAATCAAGACTTCTCAATTTAGTTGAAAGTTGTGTGCATCCTTTTTGAACACACTGTTTAGCTGGAGAAGAGGAAGTTACATTTGGTAACTATGTGATGATTGACAGGAACCTGACCTCAGGAAGAGCCCCCTTTGGGGTATAAAATATAGGGTTCATGTGAGGATCACACTAGCTTTGGAAATCCAAAGAAGATGCTGGTGAATAGTGGCCATATGCAATTCTAATCAAACATCTTTTAAGTGTTTTTCTGCAGGTGAAGGGGCTCCAAAGAGAACCTCTGCCTGGCAGCCCTGCCAAACCAAAGAGGTCACTGAAAGATTTCTGATCTGAAGGGCAAGAAAAGAGGAAGACAGACCAATTGAGGTGGCTCTTAACAGTATATATAGTATTTACTCTCCCCATAGAAGCCCATAGGAGTGACAGACTTCCTATGTGTGGCTCCCCATGAACCCCACAAGTGAATGGGTACCACATGAATGGCGTCTATCCTGATCTAGTAACCAAGGGAGAATGCAAGTGGCCCTCATCATCTGTTAGGAACAGGAGCCTCAATTCAGCCCTCTTGCTTCCTTTTCAGATTTATTGGTGAGATTGCCCATTGCTGACATTGTCCATTGTCCAGCAGAACAATGTGCTTGCTGTTATGTGTGTTTATAGTTAGATCCACTTAGGCCCTTCTAAAAGAGAAACAGGCAGTCCATGAGTAGTTTCCCATTCTTTACAGGCCTGGAGAAGGGATTTGATTAGGACATTAGCAGGCAAGTAGGAGAGGATATGTAAACTTTCTCTAAGGATTGTTGTTTTGATTGCCTCCAACTGTTTTTCTCATCACAGGGGGAAATTATTCAGAGTCCCGGTGATATTTTGATTTCTTCAGGTAGGAAAATGTGTGTGGGAAGGAGGAGGTCAATTGGAAGCATAGCCCCAAAGGGAAGTATTAGGAATCCCTCTCCTCTGCCATTAATCAAATTTGCAATCCCCATAGCTTCTTTTTGGCAAATAGTTTGTAAAACAAAAGGAGGCCTATGTCTTGTTTACATTGGCTCTCTGTCACTACAGTGGGCACATGAACATAAAAAACTAGAACATACGCCACAAGAAAGCTAAAAACTGAGCCTTCTATCATTTTGTGAGATGTGTGTCATTTGATACTTTCTATTCCATTTACTCCTGCCACTCCCTTCCTTCTTCCATCCTCTGAAAACTTCCATTTCGCTTTCCTCATAGACCTTACTCCCTGTCC
>NC_059426.1:48054326-48088816 GCF_021028975.2 Sphaerodactylus townsendi | reverse complement strand
CACACACACACACACACACACACACACACACACACACACACACACACACACACACACACACACACACACACACACACTCTTTTGGTAGAGAAAATGGAAAGGGCGTACGAGCCCTTCCTAACCCTGGTAGTGGCATTCCAAGTCCATACAGGCTCAGCTTTATTTTTAAATAGCCATTCCCCACAGCTGCTGTGAGGCAAAAGTAAATGGCTAGTTTGGTCCTTTGTCTAGCCGTCTAAACACTACACCACATGACACACATAAGCATGCCTTTGCACCGATGTCTGCAAGCAGGTAGTGCAATTGTCTACAAACTGTGAGTGTGGTCCTCACTTCTAAACTTACGCTGCTCTTCAGAACCCACTTGCAAAGAAGTTCCTCACTGCTTGTATCCTTCTCAGCACGAAACACTGGAATTTCATGTCAGATAACATGGGATAAATTTATTTTTTTCCTATTCATGTTGAGCATTTATAAATTCATAGCATTACTGAACAGCAAGCCATGTTTTACAGCCATTTCAGACACTGAGCCGTGGGAAGGCCAAACTTGCTATCGAGTTTCTTAGAACCTCCTCTGTCAGTTCACACTGTTCAGTCACCTCCTTCCTGACTATCCCTTGAGCAAGTCATGATCTGCTTTTGAATTCTGACCTGAAGTCAGTTCTGAAATAGAGCAAAACTTTGCAAGAATATCCAAAAGAATCTTTGGTTGGTTGACGAGGGGTGGGGGGAACAACAAATATTCAGGGAGAAGTACCAAGGTATGTTGCCATTCTTAAAGTATTAGTATTTTTTTTAGGTGTTTCACATTTTCTCCAATTTTTCCCCAAGAAGTATCCCCTCCCATTCATAGTTTCAAGAATTTTTCCCCTCTCTGCCCCAAGATATTTATTAGTCAAAAATCACACAAACAACCATTTCACATTACTGTAAAAAGGCACCAGCCATGTGTTGAAATCAGCTACTTGGCACAGTCCAGAAAAGCAACATTTCTATGGCAGATGCTCATCTAGAAAACAGTGTCAGCTACAGATTTTACATACGCTTGAAAAATAAAAGTCTTCTAGCTAAATCAACCTGAAATGCAATGATTTCAATTTCTGCGCCGGCTTGTTTATCCTTGTAAGAGATGATGTAGTCAGATAGCCATGAAGCCATGGAATGCAGAAGACTCAGAAACATGAGAGGAAAAACATGAGCAAGCATTTGTTTCGTTACTCTAAAGCCATATAAGGATCTTTTTGTATTTGCAACTTGGACGAATGTTTGTTTGGAAGGTTTCGTGAATGAAGTCTGAGTTTCAACTGTTGGGCAAGGAAATGTCAGATTCTTTTTTCCCTTTCCTTATGAATTTCCAACAATGCATGAGACAGATCACTTCCACTCTTGTAATGCAGCTCAGGCAAACAACTTATTCCAGAGGCTTTCGGTAACTCAAAATGATGATAGGTATCATTTCAGAATACAAGACAAACATCTGATTTTATTGCTGCATTTCATCGGCTGCTTCCACACAGGGGCTGAAAAAAGATATAGCCCAGGAGCAGGCAGATACAGCGTCCACATGTCCTATTCCTGTGTCACTCACTGCTTTTGCTAGTCCTCCCGCTGGACTCCCCCTCTGCAGCCTCAGTACAGAAGCACTAATTCAGTGACAATCATGCCAGACGTTCCTGAAGCCCAGCAATCCCCCTTCCCAGATAAGACTAAGTGCTCCACTATCATTCACGATCGGCTGGGGAAAGATCCTCAACCTGCAGTGACACCACAGTTTTCCATTTCGAACCAGATGTCATTTCTAGGCTTTCCCTTGAAGTGATATAAGTTGTAAATGGAAATTGACAAAAACTACTTGGTTTCACCATTGAATCATCAGTGATTCCCAGAGAGGCATGAAGTCATTTTCATTCTAACATCCATTCAAAATAAAAAGAATCCTGCTGTTACTCTGAGTGGTAGCAAGAAACAAGAGATGAGGAAAGGGGATTTTCTGTCCCACCCAAGAGACCAGCAACCCTAAGTGTAGATCTGCATGGCTGCGGAAACTGCACAGGGTATGCTCCGGTGTCCCCCCACAATATTTATCTTAGCTTGGGATTTTCAAAAATCGCCAGTCTGGAGGTTCTTTTTAAAAATCCTAGTATGACACTGCTTCTGCCTGTGCCGTGCAAAAACCAATCAGGAGCAGGACCGGTTTATTTTTCCCACCCAGCCGCCTGATCTCCCCACCTGATGTCCATTCAAGCTGCAACTCAAAACAGCAGCCAATCAGAACATGGGATACCGGGGAAGCTCACTGGTGCTTGCAGCTGCCACTCAAAAGCAACAGCCAATCAGAACAATCACTTGGTCTATTTTCCTCAGTACAAGTTTTATTTGAAATCAATTAGCAGATCTATTCACTAGTTTTCTACCTCTGACAGCAAAATCTTATTTTAAACCATTAAAAATACCGATCAATTTCTTCCATTCCCACAACACATACACAAAAACACCAATTGGGGGCAGACCAAGAGTATTGTTCCTGCCCAGCTGGCTGATCTCCCTGCCTGACATCCACTCAAGCTGCCGCTCAAAAGCAACAGCCAATCAGAACGTGGGTCACTGGGCATGCTCAGAAATGCTTCCAAAGAAAATACAGAAGTCCGGGTCATGCGGAGCAAACTGGAGCATTACTAACTCTGCTCCTGGGCAGAAGCGGGGAACCGTGCGTACGCAGAAACCGGAATAAAATAGCCCAGGTACATATGATCCCAGCTCAACCCGGTGTAGTTGTGCCATGCAAAAACGGCCAGTTTGCTGAAAAACATTTGGTTCTCAAGTTACATCTCAAATTGACTATCTACCCAATGTACTAAAGTGCTTATCTCTACATCATTGTAATTAAATTCATTTAGGATTAACTCCTTATAATTCTTTCCCCCACATAATAAATTGATGCTTACATCAGAGATGTGGTCAGTACTCACTGAAGTACCATTAATTCCTTCAGTTTCTCTAACTAGATCAGGGATCCCCAACATGGTGTCTGCCAACATCTTTATTGGTGCCTGTCAAATATTTTGAGAAAGTGGGTGGGCTTTAGGGTTGGTAATTCAGATAAAACAAATCACACATTCAGGCCAAATTGCGGTCTATTCGGGCGTATTCGGGCAATATGCGCCTGAAAAATCAACCTGCAAGAGCGGAAATGTCCTCATTGTACCACAGCGATTCAAACCATGGAACATATATTGCTCGACTGCCCCAAATACGAGGGATCTAGGACCAGACTTTTTGCTCTTTGTCCTGTAACCTTTAATGAATACTCTACTGTGGGGAAGATTACGTTTCTATTAAACAATTCTGCCTCCGAGATTTTAACTTTTGTAGCTAGGTTCCTTATAGAAACTTTGAAATGATTACCTGCGATGGTTCTCATGTATGGGATACTTGTTTGGACAATGTTGGCTGTTATATGGATTCTATGCCTAATAGAGGTTTATATATATATATGTGCCCAAATACATTGTGCCCAAATACGAGCCAATCCAAATAGAAAGTATTTGGACCGGCTTCTATGCATTTGGGGGCATTCGGGGATCATTTAAACAATTCTCGAATGCTGCCATTTCCCCCCTTCCTCGGCAAGAGCCTGCTGATCTTCAAGATCTGTGGGGTACAGGCTCCTCCTAGAAAAAGGGGAGAATGGTTCTACCCTCAAAAGTGGATTATTTTGTTGGTTTTTTCTTTAAAGTGTTTAAAGTGTTTTAAGCAATGTTTAAAGAAATAAAAACACACTGAAGAATCCACTTCCCAAGAGAATCCCCCCAATACTTACCTTGGGGTGCCTATTAGGAGCGTATGTTTTAAGCTAGTGGTACCACAATTTCTGGGCATCTTCAGGTGACTCTCCTGTTGATACCACCCAGGTTTGGTGAAGTTTGGTTCAGAAGGGGCGAAGTTATCGACCCCCAAAGTGGGTGCCCTATCCCCCATTGTTTCCAATTGGAGGTAACAGGAGATGGGGACCACCCCTTTGAGGGTTCATAACTTTGTTCTCCCCAAACCAAACATCACTGAACTCAGGTGGTATCACCAGGACAGTCTCCGGATGATACTCTGAAAATATGGTGCCGCTAGCTTTAAAAATGTGTCCCCTGCAGGCAAAAATGTAAAACCACACCAAAAAAATACTAATACAATCAGACAGACCCGAATTCTTTGAGTATACCCGAATATTCAGGTATATCCAAATATGTTATTTGTCTTATTCGGGCATACAGATAATTTTATGCCAAAATAAATCCGAATTTTACCGAATTTCTAGGATATTGACCAAGCCAAGTGGACTTCAGATTGAACACTGGAGATCTGATGGGCTATACTGATTTTTTAAAATTGCTTTAGCAGCATCGACTGTCATAGCACAAAGATGTTCACCAGTGGTGGGATTAAAATAATTTAACAACTGATGGTTTACAAGCACTATTTTAACAACCTGTTCTGCCGAAGTGGTGCGAACCTGCTGAATCCCACCACTGATGTTCACTGCATAAGCAATGTGTGCGTAAGAAACTATTTTAAACAATATGTTCATTTTAAAAGGTATCCTGTAAAGCAGAGCTGTCTGAAAGGTTAAATTCCTGATAGTTTGTAAGCTCAGTGGCCAACTCATGGGTGACTACTGCAGAGCTGAACACAAGTTGCAGCATTAGTAAGCTGAACTTCTCTGAACCTACAAATTGAAATAAACCTGAAGTCTTCAATGTAGTTTGTTCTTTGTATAGTGTCTAAAATCAGAGGTCTGGATTCTACGCATTATCAGTGAAAGGTGCTAGTACAGGTGGATTTCCCCCAACTGCCCCATAGCAACAACCTGTGATCTTCAAAAAGCTAATGCTGTTGATTGGTAGATCCATGCCTCATAGGCTGCTGCCCCAAGGAGAGGAAAGAAGGGACATAACCCTTTCTCGTGGCACAGGAGGCAAGGAAGGATTATTTTACTTTCCCCTTCTCAGTGCAGCCACCCACTCTGTGTGGCTTTTCATCTACATGGCTCCCCAAATCCTTGGCATTGACTTTTTCAGGCTAATAGGTGGAAGTTGTGGGAGATGGAAGGTTTGGAAAATCCATCTCTTCCAGGATCTTCTACTGATGTTGCTTGAAACCAGCCCAGGTAGCCTGAGGTGATAGATAATGACATAATCCCTGCAAGTCATTAAAGTGTACAGTATTTAAATCCTGAAAACCCTTCCTTGATATTAATTTAACATTCCTCTCTTGTCAACTGACAGCTGGAGGAATTAGCCAGCTGTACGAGAAATGAAAGAGTTTAAGAGCCTGATTCAATCATGAATGAGCACATTTCAACAGGAAAAAAAGCGGAAGTTCCCATGAAATAAATCTGCCTGGGTGTTTGCGCTGAATACTAATAATAGGCGTCATTCTTTCTATAATTGCATACAGTCCTAGAAATGAAAAAAAATTAAATCTCTCAGTATGAATCTTTGCTGTCAGGTGTTTAATGGAATCAATGCTGTTAATGTTTGTTCTTACCGAAAGCGTTTTTATATCACTTTTTGAGTCCACAGAAGAAAAATGGTTTTTAGTCAAAGAGTATCTAGTTCAGAGGGTCCCAAGTTTTTTAAGCCTGCAAGCACCTTTATAATAAATAAACAACATCTGAATGAGGAAGGGAGGAAGGCCAGTAATCATTACTGGGGGCATGCCAAATGAAACAAAAAAGCCATCACCCACTGGTTGGAGGAACTGGTAAAGGGAGACAGAAGAATCCTCCTAGGAAGAGAGTTCCAGACTTTTGGTGCTACAACTGAGAAGGCCCTTTCTCAGATTGCCACCCTTTTAGTTTCATATGGTGGGGATAACTGAAGCAGAGCCTCCAAAAAATAACTGGAATGAATGGGTAGTAGGTTCCAGGCATTTGGCCAGCCGGGCTGAAAACATGTTCCATCGCCCGGTCCCCAGTGGGCTCGGGGGATGGGGTGGAAATTTTTATCGCCATTTTTAAAGCCATAAGTAATTTTAAAGTTATATTTATTCTAAAGTTATCAGTAGGTTTTAAATGCTGTCGTATTTATTTTACTGTACATCACCCTGAGCCCCTCAGGGAAGGGCGACTAATAAAATGAATGAATGAATGAATAAATGAATATGGGAGAAGGCAGCCCTTAAGGTATGTTGGTCCCATGCCAAAAGTCAGCACTAGTACCTTGAACTGAGCCCGGAACTGGTGGATCAAGACTGGAGTTATATGTTTCCTACAACTGGCTCCATTCAGCCTCTAGCCACAGCATTCTCATTCATTCTAAAAATGCCCCCCGACACCTGCTCACATTTTCCACAACCTCCCTGGGATCCACTGGTACCGTGAGATAGACCTGAATACCATCTGCATATTAGTGGCAACTCAGCCCAAATCTCTAGATGGTCTCTCCTGGTGACTTTACATAGAGGGTGTGTACACGAACAAATACCACCCCTAGCAGGGATTTTTCAGTTCCCCATCTCTGCAGTCCATTCCTTTTTGCCCACATCAAGCATTTTGTGTTAGAATTCCAGATGGGGATGTGGCTGAAAAGCAATTACTTGCGCTACTTTTATTTAAAATCCTTTAATCCATCACTCCCTTCTCCCCTCTCCTTGCCTGCAAATGTTCAAGAGGCTGTGAAGGATCAGCATATATGTGATGGGACTGGCACCCACTTGCTCCTTTTCCTGCTAATGTGTAGGCTAGTAATCTGCCACCACTTAAACTTATCTGCCCTTCTTTTGCTATCAGCAGTTTAAGGCACTGACAGAGGCGACCGGAGAGAGGGTGCTAACTCCCCTCTCCCCTGCTTGCTAACTCTCTTACCTGGTCAGCTACTGGCTTATGCATGGATAAGCAGCAAAACACCAAAGTTTTTATCACAATCTCAGATCAGACATCTGTCTTTTCTAGGAGCCAGGTACACAGGAAACTACAGCCACAACATTAACAGAAGTGTTACAGAAACTAATAAAAAGAAGCAAACCTATTTTATTTATTTATTAGATTTATTGACCACTTTCCCCCATCAGACTGGCTCAAAGCGGTTCACAGACATACAGATGAGCAATCAAACAACTGTATACCTGACAGCTTAAGGTGCCCTTTCTTATATCTCAAACTACTGAGGGAAAGAACTAAGCAATAAACCCCAATAACCAAGAATTGAACCAGAGCAAAATAAAATTCAAAGCAAAATAAAAGAAAGAGGAAGGGAAGGAAAGGAAAGGACAGGACAGGACATTGGCTAGATATCATATCATTGCTGCCCTCAAACACAGGCCTGGCAGAACACTTTTGTGTTACGGGCACTGCAGAACTAAAATGAAGCCCTCAGGGCACTGGTCTTATTGGACTGAGAGTTCCATCATGTCAGTACCTGGGCTGGGAAAGGCTGAGTTGTCCATTGTCTTACTTTTGCATTCCTTTCTGAGAAATGGATGAAAACTGGATCACTGCCTTCCTCAGGGACAAGAATGGCCAGAGAAGGGGCCGGGCTATTTGGACTTTTAAAGGCAGCGGGTGGGGTGGAGAAGGGGTTGGGGAAAAAACAAGGCAGAGCAACCTTCTTCCTATCCCCTTTCTGAGGAATTAGGAAACCCACCTGCATTGCACAGCAAGATGACTGAGGCTCATTTCGCACAAGCAGAATGATGCACTTTCAAACTGCTTTCAGTGCTCTTTGAAGCTGTGTGGAATAGCAAAATCCACTCGCAAACAGTTGTGAAAGTGGTTTGAAAATGCATTATTTTGCGTGTGCGGAAGGGGCCTGAGAGCCAGCCTGGGGAGTTGGAGTGTTTTCTCAGAGGCCAGGAAGCATCCAGCATTCCCCAATCATATCATTTCCTTCAAAAAATAATATGAAGCCAGCTTGCAGAAGTAGTTATACTACTTCACTCAGTGGTGAGATGTTCCAGGAATAACTCTGAAAATTTTAGTTTCCTTTGGATGAGAGAAGGCTGGAGATTTATGATGTATTTGTAATACAGCTGTTCCTTCCACATTGCTGGGATTAGAGGTGCAGCATCCCCACCCCCCCAAAAAACTGGGATTTTTTTTTTTACAAGGCAGCTGCCTCTGGGAGGAAGTGATCAGTGAGTATCAGGTTTTCCTGGCAGCCTGTGTGCTATTTGGTTTCTCTGGGTCTGCTCTGGAGGCAGCGGATGGCAACGGCCCCTTGATAGTGGATGACGTGAGGGGCTTTTCATTAGCACCCCCCCCCTTGTGGCCCGCTTTGGGGTTGTTTGTGTTAAGAGCGGGGTCCGGCGCCGAGTAGCAATAAGCCGAAACCACAATGTGGAAAAGTCACGATGTGGAAGGGACAATTGTATTTGTTTCATTCGCATATATACAAGCAGAACATAGCGCAGGGCAAATGTATTCTCATAAGCAGACAAAATTGCTTGTATCACACCGTCAGAGAGTAATTTGTGCCATTTCTTACACACACACACTTCACCCAACTTTTCAGCTAACCTAAGCTAGAAACTCTCCACAAAACAGAATCTGCAAAACCTCATTTCACTCCCACACAGACACCCTGCTAAGCACTTCTCCCACCCCTGCAGGTGAATTAGTCATTCAAAGGACCCACTGTAGTGACAAAGAGACAGTAACAGTCCTTTGCCGAAGGCCCTAACCACTCATTCACTGAGCTCAAACGGCCAACTAGCAACAGTACAAAAGTACAACATAAAATCACGAGCAAAGAATAAAACAAAAGCATGAATCACCCTGATGGGTTTCTCTAGAGATGGAAATCTATAAAATTGAGGTCACTGACGAGAAAGGCACTGCCAGCATGATGCGAGCAAGTGAGTGAGGAGGAGGATCCATGTGATGCTGTGCTTTGAGTGGGGTCAGCCAAATCTTTTGGTCTGAGGACCACACTGAGAAATCATTAGAAGGGCCAGGGAGGGGTTTCTGGTTTGCTGATGGACCAACAGAAGTAGGCTTTAGCAGCAGGGAGGATGGATGCTCGTTGCTTACCCTGCCCACTGAGAGAACCTGCTCAGATCGGTGCAACAATGGGAAAAATGAGGTCCATGCAAGGGGAAGCCAGGCTCTGCGGAACATCAGGATGAGGTGGAACCGGCAAGAGCTGCTGAGGGGTCCCAGGAGAGAGGGGGAATGGGGTGGCTGGGCTGTGGCTCGGAGAAGCTTAGGGATTGGGTGACCTCCTCCCAGAGAATCAAATAGGATCTAGGCAACTTAGGCTTCAATTCCATGGAAGATTTTCACAGATGAAAGGAACGGTGATCTGCTCATGTCCCCCTCCAGCAACAGGCCTCTTATTCTGCCCCAAGTTTAAGGGAACCCATTTCTTGGAGAGCGACATTTCAGGGGGCATTTTGGGCAGTAGCAGGAGGGTTGGAAAGTCCACATTAAGGTTGGATTCCTTTTATTTCTTGGAAATCTCTGATGGATCCAAGCCCCAGTCTTAAAGTTTCACTTTTTCATGAAACCTCCCAATCATTCTACTTCAGCCTCACAGGTTGTTATGAAGATAAATCAGGGAGGAGAAAACCATTCACAAAACCTTGTGCTTCTTGGAAGAAGGGTGGGGCAAAAATATGCTATCTAGATCGTTAGAAGGCTCACATGAGGCAAATTTTCCATTTACTTTAAATTACTGTATTAACACCATGTAACATCTAGGTCATGCTACATTCTCTGACATGAATAACCTGTATCTGGAGTGCTGCTTTCTAGCAGAGTATTTGGGCCAGCTATCGTTTATAATTTAAAAATTATGTGGGTGTCACATAGGAGCTGCTTCAAAATGGCCACCAGCTTTAGGATGCTTGGGAGATGCAGTGCCAAAAATGAAGTGAACTGGAACCTGCTAGCTCAAATTATCTCCCAAACATCCTTGTGCTGTTTGCAATGGAAGCAACAGTTGACTCAGGCTCTATCCCTGAAGACTGGAAGATGGCCAATGTCACATCAATTTTTAAGAAAGGATCTAGGGGGGACCCGGGAAATTACAGGCCAGTCAGTTTGACATCTGTTCCTGGGAAATTAGTAGAATCTATCATTAAAGATAAAATTATAAAACATGTAGAAAAGCAAGACCTGCTGAGAAAGAGTCAGCATGGCTTTTGCAGAGGCAAATCCTGTCTTACAAACTTACTAGAGATCTTTGAGGGTGTAAACAGGCATGTGGATAAGGGGGAACCAGTGGACATTGTCTACTTGGATTTCCAAAAGGCTTTTGACAAAGTTCCTCACCAGAGACTATTGAGAAAACTCAGCAATCAAGGAATAAGAGGGGAAGTCCTCCTATGGATTAAAAACTGGTTGAGAAACAGGAAGCAAAGAGTGGGTGTAAATGGGAAGTTCTCACAATGGAGAGATGTCGGGAGTGGTGTCCCCCAAGGATCCGTTTTGGGACCAGTGCTCTTTAACCTATTCATAAATGACCTGAAAGTAGGGGTGGGTAGCGTGGTGGCCAAGTTTGCAGATGATACCAAATTATGTAGTGTGGTGAGAACCACAAAGGATTGCGAAGATCTCCAAGCGGACCTTGATAAATTAGGTGAGTGGGCTAACAAATGGCAAATGCAGTTCAATGTAGCAAAATGTAAAGTGATGCACATAGGGGAAAAAAATCCAAACTTCACATACAAGCTACAAGGGTCAGTGCTATCAGTCACAGACCAGGAAAGGGATTTGGGCGTATTAGTTTATAGTTCCATGGGAATGTCAACTCAATGCATGGCAGCTGTGAAAAAGGCAAACTCTATGCTGGGGATAATTAGGAAAGGAATTGAGAATAAAACTGCAAAGATTGTCTTGCCCTTATATAAAGCAGTGGTGCGACCGCACTTGGAGTACTGTGTCCAGTTCTGGTCGCCGCATCTCAAAAAGGATATTGAGGAGATAGAAAAAGTGCAGAGAAGGGCAACAAGGATGATTGAGGGACTGGAGCACCTTCCCTATGAGGAGAGGCTGCGGGGGGATATGATTGAAGTCTATAAAATTATGCATGGGGTAGAGAATGTTGACAGAGAGAAATTTTTCTCTCTTTCTCACAATACTAGAACCAGGGGGCATTCATTGAAAATGCTGGGGGGAAGAATTAGGACTAATAAAAGGAAACACTTCTTCACGCAACATGTGATTGGTGTTTGGAATATGTTGCCACAGGAGGTGGTGATGGCCACTAACCTGGATAGCTTTAAAAGGGGCTTGGACAGATTTATGGAGAAGTCGATTTATGGCTACCAATCTTGATCCTCTTTGATCTGAGATTGCAAATGCCTTAACAGACCAGGTGCTCGGGAGCAACAGCCGCAGAAGGCCACTGCTTTCACATTCTGCATGTGAGCTCCCAAAGGCACCTGGTGGGCCACTGCGAGTAGCAGAGAGCTGGACTAGATGGACTCTGGTCTGATCCAGCTGGCTTGTTCTTATGTTCTTATGTTCTTATGACTCACTAGAAGCCAGGAAGGTAAAGCCAGGGTGGAGAATATCCCTTCCTTTACTAAACAAAAGGGGCTAAAAATGTCTCTGAGCTATTGTTCGAAAGTCACTCCTTTCTCTGTGGCTCCGTAGTTCCTTAATCGACTGTGGTCTTGGCAACCACTGAAACTCTTCAAGGCAACTGTTGAGCACCGAAGCAGGTGGAATGTTTGAAAGATCTGTAAAGGAAACCAGACATATGTGGCTGAGGCATACATACTTTCCAGCAGATGTAGTTTAAAGGCCAAAGGGGGGGGGGGGTTATGCGCTGCTACTCTCACAATAGCCAGTCTCAAATAAACCAGCTGTGCCTGACAGAACAAACAACACCACAGCTGCTACAGATCTACCTCAGATTTAAATAGCTAACAGACACACCTGTATGATAAAAATACCCCTTACCTCCTATTTATAAACCGTAAAGTTGTTCCGCTGGGAACTACGGCCACTGAGATTCCAAGGCAATCTCTTCTAAAATAAACAGTACCTGCCTAAATTAACAATATCTGTAACAGCCACTCTACTAAGTAACAAAATCAGCACCCTGTATCTTTACTACAGTTTAGAAGCCTAAAAGGAGTCCACAACAAGGCCTATAAACCACCTCAGGTGAGACACCAGGCGATATGTGGGCTTACTGCCTTCCAAGCAGTTCTAATCTCTCAGGCAAAAAAGAAGGCACCCAAAAAATCTTTGCCATTGTTCATAACCAAGCATTTGACAATTGCACCAAGCCAACCAACCCTCAGAACTGCACACATTTTGATAACACAGGCCTTCCTTACAGAGCAAAAGGAACTATGTTAAAATATTCAAAAGAAAAATCACAACACCAGGAAAACACTGCTCACACAAAAGGAGAACTTATTTTACTAATGAGCAGAAAATACTACCAGAAACGCTAGAAGAATATTGTTTCCTGCTGAAACAATATTTAAACTATAAAAGAAAACACAGTTTGCAAAAACTGTGCTATATTTATGCTATTAAAAATAGTTGGCCTTGATGCGCAAAATCCCTGTATTGTGCATGGGCAACTTTATGTAGGATGCTCAAGGGCAAAAGAGAACTATTTATCAATAGTAGGATAATCAATGTAGTATACAGGGAAGACTCGCCACCATAATTAATTATTTTGTTTTTTCACTTCTATAATTAATTTATTATTTGTTAATTAATATTTGTAATTTAATTCAGTATTATCAGCTATTATAATTTTTATCATGTATGTACAGATGTAACATTTTAATACAATTGTTATATTAAATTAATGTATTATTAGATGAACTGGAATATATACCCCACAATGTATTCGTTTAAATGCCTTAATAAAGTTAATTAAAACCCATAATGCTGTAGGTTCTGGTGTTCTAATTGACTGCTTTTACAGAATAGTTATTTTTTTTAATTAATATGTATTAAAAATACTTATCAGTACAGGAGGAAAGGAAGAATCCCCGTGGCACAAAATGGTAAGCAATACGTAATCCAAAGCAATACCAAATGGTAAGCAATACATAATCCAAAGCAATATCAAAGACGCTGCATATATATACTGCAATGGCAGGTGTATTGTGCAATATATCAAATTAATCCATATATCAGACAAATATTCCCACTAAATGTGGGAACCTGTATATGTAATTATTGTAACCTGGAAAATATTGGAAAATACTGTATATAGTCTTGCACATTTAGTGGGAATATTTGTCTGGTATATGGATTAATTTGATATATTGCACAATACACCTGCCATTGAAGTAAATATATGCAGCGTCTTCGGCATTTTGGATCATATATTGCTCGATGATTTCTGTTGCATAAGGTCATTTATACAAAATGGTAAGCTACAGTACTGCAGACAAAGCTGTGCTCACAACCTGAGTTTGATCCAGACGGCAGCTAGTTTCAGGTAGCCGGCTCAAGGTTGACTCAGCCTTCCATCCTTCTGAGGTCGGTAAAATGAGTACTCAGCTTACTGGGGGTAAAGTGACTGGGAAAGACAAACCATGTGATGTTGCCCCATGGGTCAGTAATGACCTGGTGCTTGTACGGGAGACTACCTTTATCTTTACTGGATAAAAATATGGGCAAATGGTGCTCCTAGATTCAGCTGGTGAGGCCCCTAGAAAACAGTACTAAACATTGCGAGAGCAGCAGGCCAACAAAGTGAGCAGGGCCTGACCATGACAGAAGAACCTTCTCCTGGTGGAGAGAAACTCTTACCACTTCACTGTCTGGACCACTAAAGGGCAACATACAGAAAGAACAAGAACTAATTCAGTATTACTTTCTCTTTCAGCCGCAGGTCAAAGAGGTTGTTGTTTCCTCTCAACTGGAGAATATCACAAGACACAGTCTAAGCTCGAGAACCTGTACGTGCACACATTCTTTTATCTCTCAACATGCACACCATCACGTTGTTGAGATTACATAGACCATGTTAACAGCCATTTCAGATAAAAACATTCCTGTCTGGGTCAAGGCATCTTCAAGGTACTTGTCTGTTTCACCCTTGTTGTCCTAATGTCCTTAGCTTATCTCTATGAACATGAAAGCGATATTTACATACAAGCCCCCAAATGACCGGTGCTAAATGTGCTTTCAGGCCATATTCCCTTTCTATGCCTCATCTCTCCACTGGTACTAAATGATATTTACACAGGTGATCAGTGGTGAAGCTACAAGGGGATGCGGGGTGCACCGTGGCACCCCGGCGCATGGGGGGGGGACAGTAAAAACGGCCTGAGGAACTACAGTTCCCAAGAGACCTTGGGGCTCACAAGGTTTCCTGGGAAGTATAGTTCCCATCAGGCTGTTTTTACTGAGAACAGGCCTTTTGCAGCCTGAAAAAGTTCTCAAAAAGGAAAGGAACTAAGGTAAGTGTGGGAAGGGGGAAGGAAAGGCGCTGCGGGGGGCGCCACGGGGGGGGGGGCGAAATTACAGTATGTGCACCGGGCGCAGTTTGGCCCAGCTACGCCTCTGCAGGTGATAATCTAAGGAAGATGGAAAGGAGAGTTGGAGTCCCCCAAGTACCAAAGTACCCAGCAGAAAGCAAGGGGAGTGATCAGTTAAACTCACACACACACAAAGTTGGTGCTAGTGCAAAATGCAGCAGCTAGGCTGCGGATGGGTCAACCTGGCCGGTTGCAGATAATGCCGGCCTTGAAAGAATTGCACAGGCTCCCTATTAGCTATTGGGCCCAATTCAAGGTATTGACAATCATATTTAAAGCCCTAAATGGCCTAGGTCTCACCTACCTAAAGGAGAGCCTATACCCATATGAGCCAGTCTGTGCACTGAGGTCAAGTGGGGAGGCCCTCCTGGTGATCCCTTCTGTTGCCAAGGTGCAGCAGGAGGGGGCACGCGAGAGGGCTTTTTCTGTGGCAGGCCCCAAGTTGTGGAACAGCCACCCTGCAGAAATTCGCCAGGCGCTGACACTTTATGGATTTCGGCACCAGGTTAAAACCTTCCTCTTTATCCAGGCCTTCAATGGGGACCCCCAGGGTCCCCCATATCGATGCCAGTTGAAGGGTGAGGGGTGGGAGGGGTGGGGATTTTTGATGAATTTTTTATTTACTGTTACAGAGGATGTTTTAATTGTGGTTTTTAATGTTTTAATGGGGCTTTTAACCCCATTATGTAAGCCGCCCTGGGACTTCGGTGTAGGGTGGGGATGATCATAAAAGTAAACACTGCTAGATTACATACAGCCAGAAAATGTGCACAGGGTTTGTGCAGCCTCAGGGGGTGATTTTACTCAGGCACAAGTTCTAGTAAGTATCACACCATGATTTATCCATAATTTTCACAATTTGAACCACAAGACAATCTCTCTCCAGGTGTACATTCATATATTTATCTTATCAAGTGGAAAGAAGAGAATAAAGTAATCAAACCTTCTCTCTTTTTTGGCTTAAAATGCAATGCTGAAAGGTAACGAGTGGCCAATTCATTGTGACAAGGTATTCTACAGACATTAAACCACTCATGTCAGCAGAAAGCAAGGGGAGTGATCAGTTAAACTCACACACACACAAAGTAAAGAGCAAGGATCCCAACTCTTACAAATAAAATTTTTTTTTTGCAAAAGTGGATCTCCCATCATCCCCTAATGGCCATGGTTGCTCCTCCCTCCATTCTCAGAGGATGCTACTAAATAACATCTCATGTGGTCACAGATAAAGTCATTTAAATTTCTTACTTGTACTGTCTCTCTTGAAGGGCTCGGAGCTACCACTTGGGGCATTTTCTACATGGTACTCTGCACCTGCCCACACGTGCTCACCATAGATACAGGAAGCAGTAGGAAAACAAATAGGTAACCTGATCCCCCGGTCCTGTGGCGGGATGATGGACAGAATCTTCTTCAGCCAAAGGATGGTTGCCCTGACCACCGTGGCAGATGGAGCGAGAATTTTATGGAGCATGGCCAGGTCCTCATGCACTCTTCGTAGGAGAATGTCCAACTTCTTGTCCATCAGATCCTTCAAATTTCCCTGGCCATCCCTGTGAACTAGCCCCCCTGAGTGAAGTGCAGAGACAGGGCCATCAATTAAAGGTGTTTTTAGCAAACTGGACAAATGGTCAGGGCCCAGGTAAAGCTTCTTGTAAGCTGAGGGGAAGCCCTTGCTAGAGGCGGGGTCCACCCATTCCTTCTTAATCTTACGTACGAATAATTCTGGAATGAGAAAAAATTTTTGCGCTTCCTCCTCCACAGGAAAAAATGGAAGAGAGCCCCTTTGGGCAACCCTTAATGGGCTTGTTGGAAGCAGACGCAGCTATGGCACTGGGGTCCTCTGCTTCCACACAGTCCCTCAGTTCTAGGGTGGAGATGGTCTTGGCCATCAGGGTAACCAGCTCCTCAATTTTAAAAAGACGCTGGGAATGTTCTGGAGCCTCCTGAGTTTCCCCTTCTGGCTCAGAAAAATGGTCCGAGTCCAGGTCTACCTCCCTTTCACTGAGATCACTCCTGTCAGTGGAGTATGGGGAAGCCTGTTGAAACCTGGCCCTGGAGTCCCCTCTGGGTGATCTGGCTCTGGCTCTGGAGGAGGAAGGGTGAGAGCGGGTTGGCAGCCTGTACCTACCCACCTCCCTTCTGATGGAAGTATCTATCAGATCCACCAGGGTCTCTGGAGTGAAATTTGCCCATTCAGAGGGCAGACCCCCCCCCCATCGGGCTCCCTGGCTGAGCAGCCTCTTGCTTGCTCGAAGAAAGTTCCGTCGCTCCTGGGAGGGCTTCACCTGAGCCGGCTGCAGCGGGCAATTGACCCCGGGGAGACCCTACATGGCAAAGCGCTGGCGGGGAAGGGAGGAGGGGAGTCGCCTCATGCGGCGCCTGCAGCTGGCAGCCGCGTCTCTCCTCACTGCGGGACTGCCGGCGGCGCTGTGTACTCGGCTCAGCCGACAGCACACACCTTTGCAGCTTGTGTGCCTTAGACCCGCTCCTCTCGCTGGCTTCTCCGCTGCTGTGGGAGCGGGTCGATGGTTCTTCCCTCTCAGCGCGATGGCTGTCTGGGGGAGAACGGGAGGCTCTGGCCGATGCCCTGGTGTTCTCACAACAACCGATCTGAAAATCCACCAGACGATGCCCTGGTGTTCTCAGTGGCAGAGCGGCAGTACACCTCCCTTTCACCGTAGCCGTTCTCCTGAGGCGGCCTCACTTTTTTGGCGGGAAACGGTGGGTAAGTCTGTACAGATCTGGGAATCCCGCCAACTGGTCCCAGGGACAAGAGGCCACCAAGACGACAACGGACAAATGAATCCACAACACGAAAACTTGAAACACAACACAAATGGAGCAAGACGACAGAGCTCGACAAATCGTTGCTCTCCTCGACGAGGCAGGAAGATACTGGGGTCTAAAATGGCCGCTACAGCAACAGGAAGTGACCGAGAAGTATTTCCTGCCTCCTCGACAGCGAGTGGGAACCGACCCAACAAGATGGCCTGCACCATCCAGGAGAAAAACAATGCAAACCACTTTATTATTTATTTATTTATTTATTGTTTAATCTTATATACCGCCCTATCCTTGAAGGGCTCTTTAGGTTCCCACTGGAGAGAAAGGTGGGTAACAGGTAAAGTAAATAAATAAACAAGTAGCCTGCAAGGCATTCAGGCAACCACTCCCACCTTTTTTGTAAAATCAGGCAAAACAGCCAAAAAAGATTTACCGGGTTGCTAGTGGGTCATCATACATTTGCTGAATTGGGATTGGATGGTTATAATCTATGGAAGCCTGCGCCAAACGGTATTTCATAACTGTTTGGTGATACATAAAATGTCTTATAGTAGTAGTTCAGTTAAAGTCTGGTGCAAATCAAAATATGGAATGGTAACAAGGCTTATAAAAACCATGGTTTATTTGCATAGTGATCTGAGACAAAAGTTCAGAAACCCAAACAGATACAGAAGTCACATAAACCAAAAAACTCCTAGTTACTTCAAACTCCCTCCTATCTCTTCTAATCATGGATAATTACCCCACACTGGGAATTAACTTTGCTGAAGTCAGAAGGAACTGTTGGGGGAAAGAGGGAGAAATAGAGAAGTTCTGCAGCCATCAGCAACTTCCTCTGAGTGATCGTAGGATCCATTCTTTTTTTAAAAAAAATCTTTAACCTTTAAAACACAGGCTAATTGAGCATGTATTGCTCAGACTGGTTTATTTGGTTTTGTTACTACGCAATTCTTGTTCAGCAATGCTTACAATTTGCAATTCAGGATTTATGCAATAAGGAGATGGAAAGAAGCAGTCCTAAGCAAACGTATACACACACCAGAAGTAAAGCCCATCTCATGTGAAAATGAAATGGGCTCTAGGAAAGTGGAGGAGGAGGACGAGGAAACCTTTTTCCCCGCAACAGCCTTTCCCAACATCCTTCCTTCCCCAATGACCTGCTTGCTCAGATGTCGACAGCATTTTCCCAGTCACTGGTGGCCATGTGCTCTGTCACTGCTCTGCGCCGCTGCGAGGTGGGGTGGCTTGTACGTGTGGTGGGAGGGGAGAAGGGGGAGGGTTATCACGAGTGGGAAGAGTGGACTTGCTGCTGGATCAGGGAAAGGCGGGCAAGGGGCAGATGTCTCACCAATGGGTGTGCAGGACTAAGTTCTGCATGTTGATTGGGGGAGGGTTCATTGTCAGAAGGCAGAGATTGGTTGCCACTTAGGGAATTATATATGGTAACGTAAGACACATTTTGTTCAAAGGAATTCAACTTCCAGAAAAGCATTCTTAGGATCACAGCCATAGGATCACAGCCATAATGGGGTCTATTTTGACTCAAATATAATAAAACAGTCTTATAAAGTGTTGATGAGTATTCCTTGCTTTCTAAAAAATATTGCAAGAGAATGTAACTTTCAGAGTGAATCACTGAGCTAAACTTTTGGTTAAATTAAAAGCTTTTAAAGTATTAAAAAAGTAATCAAACAGACTGCATTTAATAGGGAAATTGCTGAGAAACAATCCACATGATACCATCTTATCAAGAGTCACATTTTAGACAAAATGGCACTTCAATGAGTAGCCAAATTCCTGTGAAAGATAAATACGTAATTAAACAGATATATTTAAAAGGATTAAAAAGAAACAACTTTCCACACTGTTTTCTGTCAGATTTTTAAAAGAGATGTAAGCAATAAAAACGTGGAACTAACTGCTACAAAACACTAAGAGTCACCCATTTTCACTGATGTTCAACTTTTGCTGAAGTTAGTCTGCATTTATGACAGGATCAATTTTTTGCTCTTTACTAGTATCCTTGGCGTCTACATGGGGCTAAGCATGCAGGGACACTGCCAGTTTCCCTGTCTCTGTGCTGGGACTGTTGTGTGTGCCTATCCTATTCATGAGGTATAATTGACCAAACAGGCAGCAACTGACCAATGACCAGGTCGTGGGGATGCCAACTCTAATTTGGGAAAATTCCTGGAGTTTTGGGTACAGATTCTGGGGATGGCAGACTTTGAAGAGAAGAGGGAGCTCAAGAGGGAAGTGATGCCCCCAACCTAGTCTCCTACTTGATAGATCCTTTGGAAAATCACAGTGGAGAGGAACCTCTGAAGGGGAAAAGTATGCTCAGTTCCCCTCATCCTGCTGCTTTGTTGGACAACTGTTTGCAGAGGTGGGAAGCGTTGGTGTTGTGAAGGGGGTGGAGGGGGCTGGAGCCCTGGATGCCACTCTCATGGGTCATGTGGGGGTATGTTCGGCCACCCACCTGCTCCCCCAGGAGCGAGGAGTTGGAAGAGCATTGTGTTGCCTGCTGCTGCCGCCTCTTGTGCCCCCTGCCAGTTTTCCCCTCAGCACTCCCTCTGACTCAGAAGCGCCACTGAGGAAGGGCTGTGGTGATCGCAGTGGGATGGCAGAGTCAAGACAATGGAAATCCTCAGGTTGGGATTCCCCTGATCAGACTCTGGAACCTCTTCCCCACTCCCCCCCCCCTACTGTGTGTGGTCTCCAAGGTCCTTGTGGAGGTGCACTGCAGTGGCGGAGTCCAGGCAGGGGAAACCTCAGGCTCCTGGAATCCACTGCCACAGAATAACCTCTGAAGCCCTTCCAAAGTGAGGAAGGGGTTCAGAGGCTATACAGAGGTGGCAGAGTCTGAACAGGCCTTTCTCTCTTTCTCCCTCTTTCCCTGTCTCTTTCTTTCCCTCCTTTCTTCTCTCTCTCTTTGACCTTTTCTTCTTTCCCTCCTTCATTTTCTCCCTTCCCTCCTTTGTTCTCTTTCTTTTCCCTTCTGTCTCTCCTTCCTTCCTTCCTTCCTTCCTTCCTTCCTTCCTTCCTTCCTTCCTTCCTTCCTTCCTTCCTTCCTTCCTTCCTTCCTTCCTTCCTTCCTTCCTTCCAGTGAATACAGCTAGGGTGGCTTGACATCCCCTGCCCCCAGACTTCGCTACCCCACTGTGGTGGTCGTGCTGGGGCAATGGAGTTGGGGGGGGAGCGGAATTTCAGTGCTTGCCCCAGGCACCATTTTCGATAGCTACACCCCAGCAAATGCAAGGGAAATGCACAGAGGTAGACAAGGAATGATACAAAGGCACATATATTAGCAGTTGGAGGCTGTCTATAGACAGTTATCTTTAGGAACAATGACAGGAATTTCCATTTTAGCTGTACCCATAATATATCAACCATTATGACAAGATGAAGGGGACAGATAATACGCTTTAAACTTTGGTGCATTAAGGAGTGGCTATTTTCATGTTTATAGATAATTTAAAAATCTGCACTTAGTGCTTTCCAGAAACATAAAATACATTAGAACCAGCAAATGCAATGTGGTGCTCAGGAGAGAATTCAAGGCAACTAAAGTTGCAAGCGAGGCAGCAACTCTTCCCCAAAGCAAAGAGCCAACCTCCTTCCACAATAAAACAGGAAATCTGTGTCTAGAGCAGGGGTCTGCAACTGCGGTTCTCTGGATGTTCATGGACTACAAATCCCATCAGCCCCTGCCAGCATGTTGGCAGGGGCTGATGGGATTTGTAGTCCACGAACATCCAGAGAGCCGCAGTTGCAGACCCCTGGTCTAGAGGGAGCACCGATTCAGAAATACCTGCTTGTCGGGATGGCCTGGATGTTGGGGGAAGGGAGCTCTGGTCTGTGTGAATATGTTATGTTAAATTGTTCTTCTGCTGCTTCTTGGCGTCTTATCTCCTCTGCTAGCTAGTGAAGGCCACATACCTCGGCCTGTAGTTGCAGCTGTGGAATTGAACGGTGGGTGGGGGGAAGGGTTTTGCTGGTTGCTTTATATTATCAAGGTCTCTGCTGGACCGGCAGAGACTTCTTGGCACTGTATGGGACTTATCTTGCCTGCAATAAAGAAATCTTTGTTCATCAACAAGTGTTTCAATTGTCTGGTCAAAGGAGGTTCTGACACTGCTTCCACAGTAGAGGGAACTTGGCTTGCAACCTTGCGACATTGTGTGATTGGCCATACCACACCATGGTAGCTGTTTTATGACTGCCCTTTTGGTAGTCATTTTGTGATAGTGTCTACTCCTAAGATTGCCAACTCCTACTTTGGAAATACTTAGAGATTTGGGGAGGTTTGCAGTCTGGTGAGGAATCTTGGCAGAGTTAAGGCTGAGTCCACCCTCCAAAGCAGCTATTTCCTCAAGGGGAACACATCTCTCTCATTTGGAAATGAACTGTAAATCTGGGGAATCCTCAGGTTCCACCTGGAGGCTGGCATCCCTCTCTGGAACAGTTATAATTCTGGGCGATCCCCAAGCCCTACCTGGAGCTTGGCATCCAGGTCTATTCCCCATTCACAAAATTTCAAAGTGTGCACAGGCTTAACGTGATTGGAGACCCCATGTTAGGGACAGACCAGTGGTGGCGAACCTATGGCACGGGTGCCAGAGGTGGCACTCAGAGCCCTCTCTGTGGGCATATGCACACAGAGTTCATCATGGGGGGGAATCGGGCCCCCCCCCCCATGCATCTAGGCTGGCTTGGGCCACTGGACTTGATGTGCATGCATCTCAGCGAGCAGGGAGGACTTGGCTGGCGGGCCTGGTGCCTGCGCTCCAGGTGGCTGCTGCCCGGGGAGAGGGCAGAGGGGGCAGAGATGCTAGAGAGGCGCAGAGCGGCACATGTGGGACTTACAGCAGGCTGGCCCCTACTCGAGGGGGTTATTCAGATTAAATTGCCGTGTTGGCACTTTGCAATAAATAAGTGGGTTTTGGGTTGCAGTTTGGGCACTCGGTCTCTAAAAGGTTCGCCATCACTGGGATAGACTGACTATGTGGGGTGGGAGGCAGGGCACTATTACATCCACTGTTCTCAGTCCCATTCTAGTGCAAAACGTGGTTCACCAGTCACTCACACAGAGCCCATGCTCCTATAAACCATATCTGCGTAATGCTGAATACGCAGAGGATTGTGGCAAGGCCAGCAGTGCTCTTCCTATGCATGTTGAGGCTATTCCTCTTGTAATATCTTCACAAACTGACCTGAACAGCCTACGTGTTGTCACATACGCATATGCTCCATTGCTGCACAAACATTTTGCATCAAGATAAGACCTGTGAGCTGGTATCTTAGGAGAAAAGTTGCTAAAAATATCTCTGAGTGAATGCAGCTGGTATACTGGTTTTAATTATTAGATATCTTTTCAGCAGTATTTATGTGGGATAAGCATACATTGCAGATACTCCAAGAGGATGCAGCAGGATGGCAAAGGATGCTAGTGGGGAATGCTGAAATGGGAAGAAAAGACATTTATTGAATAGCTATTCTAATCCCTGTTTATTTCCAATGCATTTGATTTAATTGTCATCACGCTGGGTCAGACTATTTCTAGCTCAGCAGCATGGAGACCAAAGAGACGGACCTCAGGGGGTTCATCAGCACTGCTTCGTGATTTGAGCATTTTCAGCAAAACAAATAACATTGCCGTGTGATGAGAGCAAGCATGGTGTAGTGATTGCAGTGTTGGACTAGGACCGTGGTGGCGAACCTTTGGCACTCTAGATGTTATGGACTACAATTCCCATCAGTTATGGACTACAATTCCCAATTGGCCATGCTGGCAGGGGCTGATGGGGAATTGTAGTCCATAACATCTGGAGTACCAAAGGTTCGTCACCACTGGACTAGATCTGGGACAACCAGGTTCGAATCTCCATTCTGCCATCGAAGTTCATTGAATTATGTTGGACTAGTCCCATACTCTCAGCTTAACCCACTTCACAAGGACGTGGTGAGGATAAAATGGAGTAGAGAAGAACAATGCAAGCCACTCTGAGTCCCCAATGAGACCCAGTGACAAAAAGCAAACAATAAATAAATAAAAATAATAATAAATAAGTCTTTTGAAATGCCCAATAGTCTTAACTGGAGGGGCTGAACCTGGGTCATTCTGAACAGAAAGAACTGAGCTACGCACCACCCTATATGGCCCTGTAAACACGATTTCCTATTTGGCAGAACTTTATATCACATTCATTGTTCAATGCAATACTTTTAAATACATATGCTGGGAAAGAAGGTGTGAGCTTCATATAACAAAGAGTTCCTGGAAGTGCTCTGACTGCAAAGATATAAAAGTTGTTTACATTAACAGGTGTAGTTTTTATTAGAATGTCAATAGTCTTGTGTACGTAATGTGCCCCAAGGTGCAGCCAACTCCTGGTGATCCCATAGTACTGTGAAGGAAAGAGATGGACAGATCTCCAGGGTCTCCTGCAGAGAAAAGTCTCTCCCAAACTCTGCCGCCTACCACACTTTAACTGGAATGATTAGAGATTCAGTTCAGCCTTTTCCTAAATACTACCTCATGTACTACTGGGCCAGTTTCCCACCTCTGTATATTGCTAGCTCCCATGGACGTTCAAGTAGTACGTAATCATTGTAGTGCATAGGTGTCAAACTCGCAGCCCTCCACATGTTATGGACTGCAGTTCCCATCATCCCCAGCCAGCATCATGCTGGCAGGGGATGATGGGAACTGTAGTCCATAACATCTGGAGGGCCGCGAGTTTGACACCTGTCCTGTAGTGTAATTACTTCCAGGATTACCTTCGGTGTGATGTCTGAAACAGACCTAAACGGGAATAAGGGACTCAAGCCTGGTCTTATATTAGTAAGTTACTTTCAGTTCTGAAATATACTTTCTATGGCATTCGCATAGCGTATCTTCTGTATTAGGACCTGGCCTTGAAATATGTGACCTTATAATGTTGTTTTAAGAGTATTCCATTACACTGGAAGAAGAAGCGTTTTCAAACACCCTGTATTGCCTGACAAACCATTACCGAGGCCTGGAGGACCTTTTAAATAAACATGATATGTGGCACACGGGTCTGCATCAAGAAGGTGTGGAGAATGATGCAGGCTCCACATGCTACTAAAAACCCCATAAGTATGAAGGGGGGATTGTGGCTGCTTTGCTCTTATTCTTTGCTCTTATCTCCTGTGACACATGGCTGTAATGGATCCCACATGATAAAAATTGAAAGCAGGAAAAAAATGGCTTCTATGAACTTGTTTAGATCACAAAAGCCATGGATTCAACCCAATTACAAATTATTGTCAAAGGATTTCATGGCCGGATTCAACTGGTTGTGGTGGGTTTTCTGGGCTGTGTGGCTGTGGTCTAGTGGATCTTGTTCCTATCGTTTCGCCTGCATCTGTGGCTGGCATCTTCAGAGGTGTATCACAGAGGGAAGTCTGTTACACACTGTATCCAGTGAGAAGGGAATGGTTTAGTAGAGTTTAAATTGTCATGTCCCCAAGTGGTGAACACTTACTGATTGGTTCCCCACCTGGGGACATGACAATTTATATCCCACTAAAACATTCCCTTCTCACTGGACACAGTGTGTAACAGACTTCCCTCTGTGATACACTTCTGAAGATGCCAGCCACAGATGCAGGTGAAACATTAGGAACAAGATCTACCAGACCACAGCCACACAGCCCGGAAAACCCACCACAACCAATTACAAATTGTTTCAAACTATCAACAAGGACACAAGCATCCTTACTGAGCTGAAGCACTGCCATAAATTTTGACTTATTTATTCACTTAGTTTTCAAGAACTTTTACTGTTTCATCATCCGCATATGTGAGAAACCATTCCAACAAGATAAGCTACATTTTACACAGGAGATCCATGACTGGATTTCCCAAAGTTTTCTTTAAAATGGAGTTTTAAAACTTAGAAAACAGCCATGGGGATGGGGAAAGATTCTGACCTAAGACCACTGGAAGATGGAGCAGAGAAAAGGTCCTTGTAAGCAGGAAGTAACTGGGTCCCTTGGCTATCTCACTGCTTAATTAGCACAATTGTCCAAAAAGGCTGCAAAGAAAAAAAATCATTGTACGATATGGATTCTTGTCAGACTGCTAAACACTTTCCTACTCACTCCATTTCCAGAGCCACACTTTGAGAAAAATGTTACAGAACGACAAAGTTCTCTGAGACAAACAAGGTGAAGGGTAGAGATTTTAGCTCTTCTCATCCACACACTCTCTTCATGTGGAAAAACCAAACCTGAAATTTATATGTGAACAATGGAAGTCAGGTCAATAAGCACAGGGGGTTACCCCCTCATTATCTAAATTCGACTCTGAATGGAGTCACAGTAGCCATTCTGTTTCCCATCAGTCTTTGAAGAATGCACATTTCCACCAAGGCAAAGAGTACTGCCCAACTGCTTCCTTTCACAAAACATATAAAACCAGCTTTGAACATGATGAGAGCTCCTTAACAGCTTGGCATACGTCTAATTTAACAACAGCTGCCAACTGTGTTCAAATTAACTGGGTGGCTTGAAGAACTATCCAGTCATTAGCAAAATATTATCCCAGTCTTCTCTGTGCCATTTTGAAACAAATGCAAACAGTACCGAAAATCTTGGAGCACAAATAGATATTGCATTGCTAAAACAGACCGCCTACTTTCACAGCAGAAATGATTCAAATAGCACACATTTTGTAATCCTTTACTAAAGGGATCTGGTGGGCAGCCAAGTCCTGTTTGTTATACAGAGGGC
Source organism: Sphaerodactylus townsendi (assembly GCF_021028975.2). Lineage (NCBI taxonomy): Eukaryota > Metazoa > Chordata > Lepidosauria > Squamata > Sphaerodactylidae > Sphaerodactylus > Sphaerodactylus townsendi. Next base: position 48,062,816 of record NC_059426.1, on the reverse strand, counting down.
TGTTGCTTTCTGCAGTGAAGAGTTATATTTAGGACGGAATGACTCGTGAGAGAGATGTTGCTGGCTTTGCTGTTGCCCAGCTCTCAAGGGGTCTAGCTGAAGAGGTGCAGTAGCCAAAACTCAAAACACAGATGTGTGTCTTCACGGTATGTCAATGTTTAAGCAATTTCTATTTCAGAACACATAGTAAAGATATGAAAAAATACTAATGATAATAAAATGTTGTCATAACTCACATGATACTTGCACCAATCCAATGCGGGCACAATTATTATACCCCTACAGGACATATCTAAGTCCCATTTCTTCAGTTTTCACACAGAACATGTATATCTGGATTCACACACAAATACTACTTTAGAGTGCCTCAGTAAACCATGGAAGTGAATAGGTTCTGACCAGTGGGAGAGGATCATTAGGACCATTTTGCACATCCAGAATATTACTCCATTCCAGGAAAGGGCTTCACTCTTCCAGGAAACATCCCCCCCTCTTCCCAAACTTGCCTAAGTCATCAGGAAGGTATATGGATTATAAGAACATAAGAACGAGCCTGCTGTATCAGACCAGAGTCCATCTAGTCCAGCACTCTGCTACTCGCAGTGGCCCACCAGATGCCTTTGGGAGTTCACATGCAGGATGTGAAAGCAATGGCCTGCTGCCGCCGCCACCGCCGCCACCGCCGCCAAGCTCCTGGTCTGCTAAGGCATTTGCAATCTCAGATCAAAGAGGATCAAGATTGGTAGCCATAGATTGACTTCTCCTCCATAAATCTGTCCAAGCTATCCAGGTTGGTGGCTATTACCACCTCCTGTGGTTCATCATCAATCTTCAGTTATAGATCATCTTAATAGGTTTCTTAGGTGATTATAAAAGCAGTTTGTAGGGGTTACTCCACAAATACAAGCCATCACATAGCACAATCCAATGATACTTGTGAATATATAGAGAAATTTCCTTTAGTGACGTGTAGAAAATCTGTGAAATACATTTGGGAAAGCAGCTCACTGGGATTTCAAGGTAGGGGAAATGGCACGCATACTGCTTGGGTTGGATTTGGCACAAAATTTCAGCTTGCACTGGAGTTCTTGTGCAAGTGGAAATGCAAGAAATAAGTCCACAGTAGATCACATTGGCCATTTATGAGCTTATGGGCTGCTCTGCAGTGAGTGTACATTCCCTTTGGATCAGATTCTCAGTTACGGACAGGTTTCCTGCTCTTTAGAACAGAAGTAAGAAGGACAAAGGAAGTGTGACCTCCAGAACCTCCAAAAGGCTCTGGATACTGACTGTGATGGAAGCACCACACTCCAGTGGTTTCTATTGTACCCAGACGGTAGATGCTAGAAGAGCGTGCTGCGGAATTTTTGGACTGCTCGGGGTGATGTGGAGGGCTGTAGGGCTTCCATGCTAATTTAATATCCATGTAAAACTGCAGGGAGAAGGGACCTGGGGATTGGAAATAAAGAGTGATCGATATGCTGGTGGCACAGCTTTATTTCTCCTTTGCATCTAGTCCAGGAGAGGCACAGGAAGTGCTACACAGGCACCTACAGCTGGTAATTAGCTAGAAGAGAATGAATGGAAGTTTAATCTTGAGATGATACAGGAGTGTTTTGGGTCATTCAGCTAACCAGGGAGCTAGTGTTCAATCCATTTCCTTAAGGAGGCTGCAGGGATTGCAACAGAACACTCTGGCTGCAATCACCTCACAATTAGGGAAGAAAAGGCAGGATGAAAGGAAAGGGGGTGTCTACTCAATTTGGAATTACAAAGCTGCTTTGCCTTTGGTGACCTAAATTGCTGTAGAGTAGTTTAGAATGGCATATTAATGGGCAGAAACCCAAGAAATACACACACAAGAAAGCCAGCACTTCCCAAATATTTCTCAGCAGAAAATGTTGCTCATTTACCCATTCAACTCTCTGGATATTCAGAAATATCCTTCCAGTTGCCAGAAAACATGACCACATATGTGAGATGTTTGTGATGATATTGTACTAGCTGTCAACTGAAAAGGCTGCAAACATTTTTTTCCACAGTCTTTTTAGTCTTGATCACTAGCGTATCTATCTGGAGTCTTGATCACTAGTGCATCTATCTGGAGAAAGGGGGGGTGTCATTTGACCCAGATGCATTTTGCCCCCCCTCCCCAAATTCTCCTCTTCTTAAAGATAAAAATTGCCCTGGCAAAGCCCTGAAGAAATGGTGGTTCCTGTTTGGCTACTCCTTGCTCCACACACCGCTTGCCCCTACCCTGGCCAAAACAAAGCCTCTTTCCCACCCTGTTGCCTTTTTGCGCACCCCCCCCCCCCGGGTTCAGCCCTCTTTTCCCAGATCTGGCAGGCAACACCTGCTTCTGCACCTTCAACCTCCTCTCTGCAATTAGCAGTGCCTTTTTCTTTCCCTTTGCACAGCACCTGGAGCACATCCAGGAACTGTCTGTGCCCCTCCCAGTCAATGGACTTCAAGGGGTCGTCCCCCATCCTGATGGTACCACCCCATACGGGCCTTTCTCCCAGCAGTAAGAGATCCAATCTCCCTTTTCCTCGCAGAAGTTACCAGGCAGGGGAGAGTTCAGGCAGGGGTTGGGTGCTTTGTGGCTGTACGCCAGTGGGCCGGGCGTCCCCATCAGGCCAGCAGCCAATTAATGTATCCTTACCCACCCTGGTTTTGCAGCTCCTCCTGGGGTTCTTTCTGGGCACCTTGTCCTTACGTGCATGTGCATGCCAGGCCTGCACTTCAGTCACATGGCCAGTTGCCAAAGAAATCAGGGTCCCCCCAGGAAAGTAGCCAGAGGTGTGATGAAGCTCCTGTTGGAGGCAGGCCAGGTGAGGGGAGTTCAGCAGGGGGGGAGTTCGGTGGAGGTTGGGCACTTCTTTTTGGCAGTACGCCGCTGTAATTGGCCATGAAAGTTTGGGGGCAATGGAGATAACAGTCTATCTGCACCATACTTCTGCCCACTGAAGCTAGTGATGGTTTGATTAAAAGACATCCAAGACAACAGAAATGAGAGAACACAGATGCCTGTTAAAATACCATTCAACAACAGGAGCGAAAAGTTTGTTTTTAAACTTGCATGGACTGGATAACCATGGAAGGAAAATTGCAGCCAATTAAAATCACAAATAAAACCTAAGGAACATACTGAAGTTTCCTGTCTGCTGCTTGTCTGAAAATAAACAGAACGAGATGCTTTGAAGAAACACTACCAGGACAAATGTTAGAAGTGAAGCTATGTTAGTAGGCAAGATTTTAAAAGGCAATATTCGCTATGCAATATTGGAGGCATGACCTCTTACAGGAAAAAAAAACCCAACTTCACTAAATATATATTTTGTCCTTCCTGGGTGTCTTAATTGCTGTGCTATCTTATTCAGCAAAACACTGTTTTATAACCAAATTCAGACCCCACCTACATATGTATGGAGTCTTAAAAATGCAGCAGAAATATTGTTTTTAGAAAGATTGTTTCATAATAATTGAGATAGGCACTGCAGAGCTATAAAATTAACTATAACTCTTATTTATCAAGACAGAGTGACTGTGAGCACTGTGGCACCTGCAAACATTTTTCCTGGCACCTGCCAAGTGTATTTAGAAAATGGATGAGGGCAGGTAAACTTTTGCCCAGCAGGGCTTCAGACTGGTCACTGGAGATCTCTGGCCTGGCAGGTTTTTATTGAAAAAGTTGATTCAACTTCAGCAGCTACCACAGCACAAGGATGGTCTCTGTGTGTCTGAAGGTAAAACAGTCCATTGGTTACTTACCGAAAAGGGGGCTTCTCCTGAAAGGAAAGGAGAACATCTTGATGGGTGTTTCCAATCAGTTCTCAGGGAGGCAGGAACTCAAAACTTGTCACTTCCTGTGAACTGCTTGGACGCCTATCTTGATCTCCAGTAAACCACTGTCAAAGCAGTAAAAGGCATCCACTAAACTGTAACTAGGAAGCGACATAACAAGAACAAGAGGACATTCAAACAAGAATAATCAAGCTCACACGTAACTAAAATGGAACAGTCAATCGGAGGCTAGTAGTGATTCCGAGGGGCCAAGATGTCCTCCTATCCTTCCAGGAGAAGACCCCTGCTCGGTAAGTAACCAATGGACCATTCTCCTGGAGGCGGAGGACATCTTGATGGGACCTCCCAGAGCAGTGTCCCCAAACAGGTGGGTCAAAATCAGTCTCCGATAACATGTTCCAGCACTCTTCTACCAAAGGTGGCTTCTGAGGCTGCCATGGACTGTAATTTGTAGTGCCTTACGAATGAGGACACCAGGACAAAGTGACCGCTCAACAAATGTCTGTAACTGAAACCTGTTTTCTGAACGCCGCATTGGGAGCAGCACTGCGTATCGAGTGGGCCGTGATCCCATGGGGAATGGGCTGATTGGAGACTCTGTAAGCCTCTATGATGCAAGCCTTGATGGTGCGGCTGATGGCTGCTTTTGTCATTTGTCCTTCTAAGTTAGAAAGAGAGATATTTATGAAGAGCCTGTCGGAGGTGCGGATGGACTCCGTCCTAATAAGGAAGGCTTTCAAGGATCTCCTAATGTCAAGGTTGTGCCATGACCTTCCTTTTGGATGGGTTGGATTTGGGCAGAAGTTGGGAAGCACAATGTCCTGACTCATGTGGAACACAGAACGAACTTTGGGAATGAAAGTGGGGTCTGGGAAAGTGCAGAGCTTGGAACTGATAAAAAGCACACTCAGCTCCAATACTGTCGTGGCTGAGGTAATGGTCAGGAGGTACACGGTCCTCATCCATAACCAGTTAAGGTCTGCACTGGTTCAAATGGCAACTTGGTGAGTGCTGATATGTTGAGATGTAGACGCCATGTAGGAAAGCGATGAACTACTAGAGGCTGAATTTGTCGGACTCCTTTTAGGAACATAATTACATCAGGGTGGCTGGACAAAGGTATGCCCTGCACTAAGGGCAAAACCATGGCTAAGATGCACAGGCCCATCTCGAATTCCTCTTGGAGGAATTGAAGTGGTTGTGGCAAGGATGGAGATGTCGGGTCAAAAGTCTTTCTTCTGCACCATCTTAAGAACGCCTTCCAACTTAGCTAACTAATCTACACTGAGTGCTCTCATTTATGTGCCACAGGAGCATAAATGTTTAGACTACAGCTGCAGAGACTCAGGTTGAAATATTCACATAACCATGAAGCTCAACAGATGCCCTTGGGCCATCATTCTATTTCAGCACAGTGATGATGGGGGATGAAGGGGGGAAGGGAGGATAATGTAAGCAACACTGGAGGATATGCAGGGAAGTGGACATGACAGATACCCCATAGCACATAACTGAAAGGACCAGAAAAGAGCCAGGAACAAAGAAAGAAATGTCAAACAGAACTTCAAACAGCTCACGCTATTTATAGCTTTGTATAGCTAGTTATAGGAAGCACCTCAGACATTAACTATAGTGTAATATTAGGATAGCCAGCTCTGGATTGGACAATATCTGGAGATTTGGGGGATGGAGTCTGAGGAAGGCAGGGTTTGGGACAGTAGAGACTTGAATAAGGTATTATACCCAGAGCATAGGCAGATGGTTTGAGAAACCTACAACAGCCAATTAATTCTGCCTTTGAAAGCTTTCAACAATACTATATAATATGCCCCTAAAACCTACTTTAAACTACATCTTCACCAACCAAAGTCTCTTGCCCAACCTAGTCATTTAGGTTAGTCTCCTCAGCGGTGATAGTAGGCTTCCCAGTTGCCTACGCCCAGTGGTAAATTTCCTCCCCAACCCATAATCTCTTACCCTTCAGAATCTATGAACGACCTGGAGAAGTTCCTAGAGTGTCACCCAGCAGTGGCAGCACAAATGCCTCAAACTCCACCCTCCCCAGGCACAACCCTCCCCAGGCATTTGCCTCAGGAGTATTGGGAACCCTATGTGAAAGTGATGCACTGTTGTCAAATGACATAAAATTAGCAAACAATGTTTATCATCATATTGTTTCAATGCTAATAAGGGAGAAAAGGGACAGTATCTCATTCCTAAAAAATACCCCTATGCTGTGGCTCAGGTCCATAAATGAGGTCTCTCTCTTTACACTGAAGTGTGTGAGGATAGGCCAGTGTTTCTCAGTGGTTAGATAAAAACACTCTGGACAAAAGGAGCAATTAGTTCATCATACTGGTTGTGGTGGGTTTTCCAGGCTGTGTGGCCATGGTCTGGTGAATCTTGTTCCTAATGTTTCATCTGCATCTGTAGCTGGCATCTTCAGAGGTGTATCACAGAGAGAAGTCTGTAACACACTGTGTCCAGAGAAACCTGGGACATGGACAGAATATACCCCAAACATTCCCTTTTCTCTGAACACAGTGCGTAACAGACTTCCCTCTGTGATACACCTCTGAAGATGCCAGCCACAGATGCAGGCAAAACGTTAGGAACAAGATCTACCAGACCACAGCCACACAGAATCAGTCTGGTGGGAAAACCCACCAGAACCAGTTGAATGTGGCCATGAAAGCCTTCCACAGTTCATCATACATTTCTTTAAAGAAAGAGCGTAGCCAAAGATGGGATGAGTGGTAAAAAATAGGCATTGTTTTTAAAAAATTAAAAGACTATGTGCAGGCTTTCCAGACCAAGATAACAGTGCCTGAAAGAAGGGACACCCCCCCACCCCAAGACATACCTCTCAGTGCAATCCTAAATAGAGTTATAACCTTCTAAGCATGGGATCAGAAGGGGTTAACTCTCTTCAGCATTATGCTGTTAATCTCCCACATACATATATGTGGGAGAAATATATACAGTGAATTCAAAATGGCTCTAAAAACAGCATCTCAATACCAGGTATCTTTCCCACATATACCTTAACTAGAGGCCATTTGAAGCTATAGGTATTTATTCCAGAATTTAAGGGGGGGGGGGGGAGAGAGAATTAAGTCTCTCTCCAATCATTTTCAATTAAAAGCGGAATCAAACATACTAACTTCAGTGATAATTAGAATGATAATTATGATTAACTTAAATTAATATATATATATCACTAAGTTGTAACTGCTAAATTGGCAGCCTAGGGATTTTAATGCGAAACGACTATCTCTTGCACAGCAAATGGGAGGTTTCTGCAATTTTAACAAATAAAAACAGAGAGAAACGTCATTTAACAATGAATCCGGGAAGAACACAGGAATATTTGCACCCACTCATCTGTAAGTGTTGAAATTCATTTCAGTGATATTTACTGAATCAGCATGCATCGGGTGAATATGCAAAGTGCCATTATCAGTTTTAAAGGGAACATGATGTGCATTTTACTAATTACACATAGGAGTGCTCCCTGCACATATCTGTACAAATGGTAACCAGCACAGAAAGTACATGCTAACACTTGCTTAATAAGGTGGTAACTCTATCGCTTAATGTGTTTTACTATTCCACCATAACCTCAAGGTTAAAAAGATATAAAACAATGTCCACACACTCCCATTCATCCATTCAGTGCACTCCTATAAGTGAAGCAAGGATTCTAATCGGCATTAACGATTAAAGATACATAATTAAAGGCCAGGAAATCCTGCCAGGTTCATTAATTCAGAATAAAACACTGGGATCTTCTAGATGGAATGCCAGAGTCAATTGTCCTCTCTAATTTCACTCAAGTATAGGTGCACTGCCAATATTTTGAAAGGAATTAACTATGTTACTTGTAATGGATGTGTGGTCTCCATTCAATTCCTGACTCTGTGTTATTTATTTATGCAGGTCTATGTATTTTATTTATTTAAAAACCTTTTAAGCTGCTTTTCCAGCAAACCTAGGGTTCCCAAGGCAGCAAACAATACAAACATCAGAACAAGGGGATACCAATTCCAGGTTTGGAGCCTGAGCAGGGCAGAGTTTGGGGTGAACGGGGAGCTCAAGCAGAATTGTGATACCATAGAGTCCACTTCTGGGGCGGCCATTTTCTTGTGGGTAAGTCTAGTGTTGCCAACCTCAGGTGGTAGCTAGAGATCTCCTGGGATTTCAACTGATCTCCAGGCAACAGAGATTAACACCTCCTGAGAAAATGGCTGCTTTGGAATGTGGGATCTGCAGCATTATGTGGGATCTGTCATTCCCAAACCCTGCCCAGTCCAGGCACCACCCTGAAAATCTACAGGAGTTTCTTCACCCAGAGTTGTCAACCCTGGAGAACTGATCTCTGTTGTCTGGAGATCAGCAGCAATTCTAGGAAAACTCCAGTCCTCGTCTGCCATTTGGCATCCTAAATTCAACCCTAGTCAAGACTGCCCAGAGAAAATGGTGTCATGTTTCTGATTAGCTGGTTAAATAAAAGTGTTATTTTGCATTTTAAAATACAATCCAAACTCAATGTTAGTTATAACAGTTAGTTATAAGTTTACAAATATTTATGTAAAGCAGTGGACGAAAAAGCCGCCGTGCTACTACCCAAATCCCCCCCAACTGCTGGAGTTCAAGTCGTGAGAGGAATTTTCTTTTTAACAGATG